>NW_007231947.1:0-1225 GCF_000164805.1 Carlito syrichta
ACACAAATCTCAAATCATCGGGAACCCAGGGTCACTATAACGGTTGACGGGTGCCCCATCCATTTTCTCCTGGACACCGGAGCCACCCTTTCCATCATACGAGAATTTTGGGGCCCAACTTCCCCGTCTAAGTCCCCTATAGTCGGGGTAGGGGGCCAGTCCATCACTCCACGCATAATTCCTGCAGTTACATGCATTTTTGCAAACGTCCCGTTCACTCATTCCTTTTTGGTACTGCCTCAATATCCCGTACCTCTCATGGGTAGGGACATTCTAGCCAAATTCCAGGCGTCCATCACCTTTAACCCAAGTGCAGCCCTTACCAACCCATCCCCCACAAACCCATTTTTGGCCCTTCTCACTACTGAAGATTCCCCAATGGACTCACTTCCTCCTTTACCCTCTTCTGTAGTAAATCCCCAAGTATGGGATGTAAACTCCCCCTCCCTAGCGCACTGCCCCCCAGTTCACATTCAGTTCAAAAACCCCTCTGCCTACCCCAACCAACCACAATACTCTCTTCCTACCTCCAACCTCCTGGGACTTCAACCTGTCACCAACTCTTTATCACAGAAGGGGTATCTGCGCCCTACCAACTCCCCGTTTAACACTTCCATTTTAGCGGTATGAAAACCAGGCGGCACTTACCACTTAGTACAAGATCTAAGACTCATTAATGCTGCTGTCATCCCCATTCACCCCTAGTCCCCAATCCTTATACCATTCTATCCTCAATTCCCCCGACTGCCACTCACTTTTCAGTCCTTTAAGGGAGGCATCTGATGAGAACAAAGCTTGTGACAATGAAGAGATAGGTAGTAGCTATCAGAATTTTTGCCACAGGTGGCCAGTTTGTGGGTGCTGAGCAGGTGAGTAATATAGTAAGTAGAATGGCAATTAGGCCAAGAAAGGAGAGGGGCCAAGGGTCACAAGTTTTTTGTGTTGTATCCAGGATGTTGGGTTGGATTTGGGTTGGGATGAGTGGTGAATCGAGACAGGCGAAGTTTAAGTGGTTGGTCTGGAACCTGGAAGCAGGTGTACCTGTGGGTGGGTGGACAAGTATTATTATGGGTGGATTGTGAGGAATGAGGGGTGGCAGGTTTAAGACGGGAAATGTGAATCCATGTGGTAACCTGACGTTGGGCTGTGATAAGTTTTGCTGCCGTGGGAGTGGATAAAACTACTTGAAGAGGTTCAGACCACTTTGGGTTAAGGTGAGTTTTAG
>NW_007231947.1:1459-2118 GCF_000164805.1 Carlito syrichta
TGTGCACGAAAACAAAGGGGTGGCCCTGGGAGTCCTAGGGCAGCTTTATGGACAGGGGTTCGCCCCAGTGGCCTATCTCTCAAAGCAGCTAGACCACACCATCCAGGGCTGGGCCCCATGTCTGCAAGCGCTGTCTGCCACCCACATGCTGGTGTGCGAATCCAAAAAACTCACCTTCGGGGCCCCTATCACAGTAACCTCCCCCCACCATCTACAGCACCTTCTAAGCTACAAAGGCCTTCAAACTACCCCCTGGTCAAGTCCTATCGCTCCTTGTGTTCTTTTTACAAGATCCCTCCATATCCTTTCAAACTTGCGTGCCCCTAAACCCAGCCACACTGCTCCCTCCCTCCACAGCCCCACCAACCCACGACTGTGTAGAAGCTGTGGAGGCTCTCCTCCCTTGCCCGGTTCACATCCAGGAGGGCCCTTTGTCCTCCCCCTCCTATACCTGGTTCACTGATGGCAGCTCCTTCCTACACAATGTGTCCCGAGTTGCAGGATACGCCATCACCTCTATTACACATGTCATTGAGGCAAAGCCTCTCCCACCAGGCACCACTAATCAACAGGCAGAACTTATAGCTGCCACTCGAGTGTTCCAGCTAGCGGCTGGACACTCCCCCTCACTCTACACTGACTCCAAATATGTTTTCCTC
>NW_007231947.1:2138-6088 GCF_000164805.1 Carlito syrichta
GATTGTACCACTCGTGAAGTAAATTTGGGTCCGTCATCAGACTGGAGAGATAAAGGGACACCAAACCTAGGAATTATGTGATTGGCAAGGATGGACCCTACAGTTGCTGCTTGTTTGTTTGTGATGGGGTATGCCTCTACCCATCCAGAAAAGGTGTCGACCAAGACGAGGAGGTATTTGATGTTGCGAACTGAGAGCATGACAGTAAAGTCAACCTGCCAGTCCGTACCTGGAAGCTGGCTCTGGGCCTGATGTGTAGGAAATGTTCCCAGGTTTAAAGGGTTATGGGGATTAATTCTCTGGCAGATAGAACATTGAGAGGTAATGGTTTTTATAAGCTTTATATGGTAGGGGTCGAGGATGAAGAAGTTTTTTAGGAAAGATATTAGAACAGAGGGGTTGGTATGGACGATTGAGTGTAGGTATGGGATGAGGTCGGAGATGGGAGGGGTGGGTGGTGGTGAATTAGTGGGAGGTGTATGACTTGGACCAGGGTGGGTAACAGCCACCATGGTGGGGATGGACCCCGAGGCTGCTTGTTGGGCCGCACTGGGGATGGATCCCAAGGCTGCTTGTTGGGCCGCGTTATCTGCCCTGGAGTTTCCCTGAGTTATGAGTGAGGAGTTGGACTGGTGGGCCTTGCAGTGAGAAATGCCAATATTGGTGGGAAGCAGAGAGGCGGTGAGAAGGTTGGAGATTAGTTTAGTGTTAATTACTGCTGAGCCTTTGGTAGTCAGTAACCCCCTTTCCTTCCATATGGCCGAGTGGGAGAGGAGAATGAGGAAAACATATTTGGAGTCAGTGTAGAGTGAGAGGGAGTGTCCAGCCGCTAGCTGGAACACTCAAGTGGCAGCTATAAGTTCTGCCTGTTGATTAGTGGTGCCTGGCAGGAGAGGCTTTGCCTCAATGATGTGTGTAATAGAAGTGATGGTGTATCCCACAACCTGGGACCCGTTGTGTAGGAAGGAGCTGCCATCAGTGAACCAGGTATAGGAGGGGGAGGGCAAAGGGCCCTCCTGAATGTGAACCGGACAAGGGAGGAGAGCCTCTACAGCTTCTATGCAGTCATGGGTTGGTGGGGCTGGGGAGCAGCGTGGTTGGGTTTGGGGGTGCGTAAGTTTGAAAGGATATGGAGGGATCTTGTAAAAAGAAGACAAGGAGTGATAGGACTCGACCGGGAGGCAGCGTTTGAAGGCCTTTGTAGCTTAGGAGGTGCTGTAGATGGTGGGGGGAGGTTACTGTGATAGAGGCCCTATCCTCCTTATACCTCCAACCCAATGTAACCTTCACTACCGTGTTTTAACATCCCTCTCCCACATGACTTGCCTGCGACTCAGTGTATAACACAAAATGGCACTCTGGGGGTCGGATGGGCCTCCCCCGCCTCTGCACACAATCACTTGTGGTCCAATCAAATAACACCCTCTGCCCCCCATTTAATGGGACTGCCTTCCTATGCGCCACTACCATCTACCCGGTCTTGCCCCCCAACTGGTCGCGGTCCTGCATTCTTGTCATCCTCCTCTCCACCATTGTAATAGCACCCGGTAACCAAAGCCTGCCTGTCCCTTTAGTTGGCTCCTCAATGTCATGGGTAAGATGGGCAGTTGAGCTCATACCTCTGCTAGTGGGGCTGGGTATCACCGTGGCCATGGGAATGGGGGCAGCAGGACTGGGGTCCTCACTTCACTTTTACAAACAGTTCTCCTCCCAACTGATCAAGGACATACAACAGGTTGCAGACACGGTCTTAGACTTACAAACACAACTAGTCTCCCTGGTTGACATGGTCCTCCAAAATCGATGGGGACTAGACCTACTAACAGCAAAAGAGGGAGGAATATGCCTGTTTCTTAGGAAGGAATGTTGCTTCTATGCCAATAAATCAGGAATAGTCAAGGACAGAATTAAACAACTACAAGAAAATCTCCAAAAACAAAGAGAAGACCTGATCGGAGGCCCATTCTCAGGGTGGTGGCAACCCCAGCTCCTAACGTGGCTCTTTCTGTTCTAACTCCACTAATTGTTATATTTATCCTCTTGTCAGTGGCTCCACGTGTTTTTATAGGTTTCTCCAACAGCGCCTGGCAGAGCTTTCTTGAATAATGGTCAACCAACTACTATTACAGTCATACTCGCCCCTTCCATCCGAACCACCTCCGACCCCATACCAGCCTTAATTACTTAACAACTACCAACCCGTTACAATAAAATCCAGGGTTATAACAGCCGATAACAACCCAGTTTTTATCTAATTTTTTCTTTTAGGTATGTTCTCTTCCAAGTTCTCTATCTACCTCCACAGTCTACTCCAAGACAGCTGGTTACTAGTGTCCTTGTGCCCGCTGGAGGAGTGGCTGGAACAAGTCGCCATTCTACATCTACAAGGGACTTTTATAGAACTCTTGCCTTCAGAAATCTTCACCTTCAGTGCCTATCTCTGGGCCCTGTTCTGTCTGGTTCTGTGCCCTTCCCCCACCTCATCCCACAACGCCCAAATTCAGCAGGAAGCAGCCAGAAAGAATAACGATGCCCCTCTCCCAAATAAACAGTAAAGGTGGGAATGAAAGGCACAAGGAACAGTCAGAAGGGTGTCTCCCAAGATGGCACTAAACACTATATAGAACCAAACAAAGAAAACAAAGGCCCTAAGCTCCTGCTTTTCCTGTGCGTGCGAAACTTAAACCTATGCACAAATATTATCTCCCTATAGGAATACTACCTTATAACCCCCTCCAATAAAGACCCTAATACGGCACTGGACAGCCCTCACCAGGCCCCAGCACAGCACTGGCCACCCCCTCCCAAACCGATAAATACAGACCTCTCTTGCCATCGCCCTCTCACTCTTCCTCCCTTACCAGGCGGTTACAGATCCTCTCTCTGTAGCCGCTGCTTTAATAAATCTCTTGGCCTCAGTGCGTGTTGAGTCTTGCTGCACGCCACCATCTTTCATTACCATAACCTTGTGTTATAACATTATGCTTTTAAAAATTTTAGTACTTAAACCCTTAAAGTTCTCAATCAGTCCCTCTAGGGTGAGATAATCAAAATCGAGCAACCACACCTACTCCACACTCTCCTCCTGATTTCCCTGCAGAACAGGTACAAGCATTACTATCCGACATAGAATGAATGGCAAAATAACCTGGGCTTCACCCTCTAGCCTATCAATCATTGTGAAAGTATATTAGACCTATTATAAAAAATAAAAGAAACTGTTTTCTCTTGCCAATGTTTACCTGTTTTGAATTCTCAATTTAAGCTACAACCTAACTACATGTCTCTAATGTTTTCAATTTTTCTTTCTTCAGACTTTGTCAAAGTGGCTGTATTTCCTTGTTAAAATACAACTATACGTAATTTACAAAGGAACATTTCAACTTATGTTAATGAATACATATAATTTACAGGACTTTCACTTTTCCAACATTGTTTTTGCGATCATAGCCTTTTTCATCACTGCTTAATAATTTTTGCCTATGTTCTCACTTGATGTTTTATTAGCTCCAAATAGCATTTGCTTAAGATGCTGCTATTTCCTGTTCTTGGAAATAGATATGTAGGAACATCACTACAGCCCATCTCAGCAGGAAGTATACACAGAAGAATGATCTTCATCCCATTTCCCAGGATCATAAGAATATTTCCAAGAGCAGAAGTGGGAAATGAAAGGACAGACGGAGAGTGGGAAGCCATTTTTCATCTTGTTCTTAAACCCTGACACAATGATGAGAAAGTAGAAGCTACGCTTTTGAAGAAATGCACACTTTAGGTATAATTAACTTTACTAACTCTGTTTTTTCAGAAACAGACTTCCAGGTATCAGAGGTATTTCATAGTGGCAATCAAGCTTGCCTAGAGTAATGGGAATTTACAAGGCCTAAGATATAATGCATTGGGCAAGGACTGTAAAAGTCATGAAACTTGTAATTACAAAAGTTATAACC
>NW_007231947.1:6217-22457 GCF_000164805.1 Carlito syrichta
TGTGTTGCAATTCTTTGCATCTACTTGGATCTCTGGGTTCCCAGTGCGGCACCTCCGGCTTGCTGGCTCAGGCAGTGCTATGCACCTCCCTCGCCTCTCCACCCTCACCCTGTCCTTGCCGTACCCTAACACCTACCATCAAAGATAAGGATAACACCTAATTTCCAAAGCAACACAGGTTTGTTACAAGTGCCTGATGGTTACTGAAATCTTGTAAAAATTTGGAAATGAAATACTTTTGAAAATTGGAAAAGATATTACATTTGAAAAAGAAATAATACCTGTATATGTGTGTGTGTATATATGTGTACATATGATGTATGTATGTATGTATGTATATTTGCATGTGTAGCTTAAGAATCATTGTCTGGAAACAACTCTTTATTCCACATAAAGATTAATACACCTTCTTTTATTTCCAGCTTTAAGGCCATTATCAATAAAAGATTTAATGCTTAAATCTTTTCAATAAGTTGAAAAGAAGTGTTAAAATTTTTGGTTTTATAATTCATGTTACTTTGAACTATTGTTGAATCTCTTTCTGCAGAGTGATGATTCTAGTGATATGTTCTATTATGATTAAATAATATAATAATTGGCAAGCAACCAAGAGTTGATGAGTAAATGTAGGATCAGATAAGGCTTTGAAGTTCCACTGCAATGTCACAGTTTTGCAATGGTTTTATTTTTTAGCAATCATGAATAGTAATTTCTATATGTCAATAGTTTTAAAAAATAGTCAAGATACTTTATATAAGTTTAATATCACCCTGATGCTTTTAAAAATTAACTGAAACCCATATATTATCTACATTTTCTTAGTTTTACCTCATCTCCTTTTTTGGCTCCATGTTCCACCCAGAGTACCACATTTCATTTAATTATTATGTGGCCTTAGGTTCCTCTTGGTTATACAGTTTCTAAGAATTTCTTGTTTTGGATGATCTTGGTTGTTTGAGAAATACTGGACAAGTATTTTGCAGAATGTCTCTCATTTAAAATTTATCTGATTTTTAAAAATAATTGTATTGTGATTATGGACTTTTAGGAAGAGGAGAAGGAGGAACACTCTCATTACATACTATTAAAAGCACATAGTATTAATTTTACAGATAATTGTTGATGTTGAACTTGATTGACAAGCAATGTTTGTCAGATTTTTTCAATGAAGCATTATTCTTGGTTTACTTCATTCTGTACTGTACTCTTTGATAGGAAGTCACTACACACAGGCCTCACAATATATGGATGATTATGCCCCACCTCTTTAAGTAAAAAGTCTATATAAATTATTTAAAATTCTTCTGCATCAGAGATGTGTCCATTATTACCCATGTATTTATTTACTCAGTAATTTATATCAGTATAGATTCATGTTTCTGAGGTTTTTCATGAAGTATGATGACCTTTCTATGGATATATGTTTTTGCTGGTGGAATTCATCAGAAAGTAGAAAATCTCATATTGGATCATAAATTCCATACTTGATTTTCCAGAGAAGTATGCTATCTCAGACCACATAAAGTATCTCTGACCTACTTCATCACTGGGTCATTTAATCATTGAATTAGAGATGTCTCAAATAGATTAAGTGACCCCTATTAAAGAGCTCATTCTTAGCCTGTGTTCTAATATATTTTAAATTTAGAATTTTATTTCTTTACCTCTAGATTTTAAATTTTTTGTGATTAAGGAAAAAGTTATCTTTCCTGTTTTCTGTCATTTGCTCCTTACTCTGAAAGATTTCTAGAGATTTTCTGATGATATATTGAGAAATTGATAGAAGTCTATTTTTTCTTAATCATCTTTTAATATGAATTCTGTGCACTTATCTCAGGATAGATTTTATTGCTATTTCTCAGGGATCTTCTCTGCCACTTTTAACGTTTTTGATTTGATATTGACCACTTTTATTCCTTTAATTTTCTAATAGTAATTATGAGCTTTAATTTTTATCTCTCTGATCCCCTTCAGTAGCTGTTTCAAGGTTGACCTTCTTTGGCTTCTTTATGCTTATAAGACCTTTGAAGTTCTTTCCTTTCTAATTCTTTCCAAATATCATTGAACCTACATTTAAAAAATGTATTGTGCATTGTGATAGTCACCTTGATTTATCCTTTGTACTTTTAAAACTCTGTTTTTCCAATATTTTTACTAATAATGTATTTTAAATGATTTTTACCCCAATTGACACTTAACTAGTTCAAGAATATGAAGTGTTGATTATTTTTTCAGTACAAAATATGATTTTTTATTTCACAATTGTTTTTAGAATACACATCAAATATATGTTATTTGTATGTTTATAATAGAAAATAGCCATTATATATGTACTGAAATATATAAAATATTTTATAATACATTTTGCATCAAAAGATATATATTTTTCAACTCATTTCCCAGATATTTGTTCATCATCTACAAATAATTAATTATGTTAAACATTTGTGCCAAATTGCCTTTTCTTTTTGCTATACTAATGGTTATATTTTATGTTACATGCTTCATTTTCAAATATACAAAACAGTAAGAAAAGTAGCTATATTAAAGTAAAATCAATGGGCCCATAGAATTGCAAATGTTTTCAATATGAAATATCAACACTAGTGCAAATTCTGGGTTGTTCAGGATTATATTTTGTCAGCATTGGAAATTAATTATATATTTTTAATTCCTACTTTCATTATTTATACGTATTTATAACTTACATTTTAGCATTTTTCTTTTTTTTAACTTTTACTTTTTTATTTTAAAAATGTGGGATACAATTCAGAGCTAGGTATACAAATTTTCATTATACAGTTATCCTTGTTGAACATTTTTCTTATTGTCATTCTGCACATGCTATTCAAGCAGCTGAAGCAACACAGAATTTCATCTCATATGTCTCTTTCAAAAAATAATCAAAAGAAAGAAACTATGGAATATTACTAGTTTTTAAAGTAGTGCTAAGCATAATAGAAAATGTACAGTTTAATGACACAGAAACTTCAGACATGTCTTTAAAGACAACAAACATAATTTTATTTCTGCTTACCCATCATTTTAAAAGAAGCGAGTCGCTATCAGAGTGTATATTTTCAATATGCCTTAGGAACTTCCAGCAATGCTAATGATCTGTTAATGGTCACATAGGTGCTGAGGACAGCATTAGAAATTAGCTCTATCATAGAATTATTTTATGAATCATGCAAGCATTAAAATATAAAATATGAATTGATATATATCAAGAGTCTTTTCACCAGAAAGAAATGTTATACATTTTCCCAAAGGTGTCATTAAAATAAAGTACAAATTTATTATATCATTAAAAGATTATCTATTTCATCAAATATCCATCTTTGTATTATTTCAATACTAAATTAAAACTATGTGTATAGCAATCTTCATAATGCTATAAAAGTCAGTGTATAAATAAAAAAGAAGAAAACCTTTAAAAGTATTTACTATATTCCATGCATTGTCATAACTTCACAAAATATATATTATTAAAAATAAATGAAAATAACAGGCTTAGACGTGTGAGGTATTAAACCACTATGAAATAATTTAATTAAAAACATAAGTTAGTAAGTTACAATTTATAAATTTTAATCTAAATATGTCCTCAGGGCAAATATAAGCATATTATGAAGCCATAAAAAGCACTGTATAGAATTTAAATACCTACCCAAAAAAGTTAGCTGACATAATCTTGCTTAATTTCAACAATGTAGATACAAAGGGGGTCAGCCACTTTCCAACAGAAAGATGTATGCAATTGTGATCGAAATGTTTGGATAAAGGTAGATACAAATGACTTATGTATAATGTTATGCTACATTGTTATTAGCACTTTCAGTTTCAATTTTTTATTTGTTTTGTTGTTTTGAAATTAATTTGCTTGATATGGAAATTTGACAATGTGTTATGGATAAATACAGTCTGGATAAAATGAAGCAAGCTTTTTGTATGATTACTTAGTTACTCATTTTATTTATTTTTGCTAGAGTTTTTATGATTGAAAATCCTATAAATTAGAAAGGTAGTATCTATATCCTATACCTCTCTGTGCCTAAACTTTACCATCTTCCAAATCGCATTTAGGTTTTCATAGGCACCTTTATAAAAAGTCTGTAAAGATACAAGAATACAGTATACATCATCTAGCTATATTTTTATTTATACTCCAAGTGTCTATTTTGACATTTTTTAGAAGGTAGTCTGAGGAATTAAGAACAAAGGTAGCAGCTTCTTAATAAGCAGAACTGTAGAAAATGGATTACTATATTTTGAGTGGGGAGGCAACATGAAGATGATGACCACATAGGTGGATTCCTAAGATTCTCCGAACGTGGGTTTCCCAAAAAGACTATTACTTTTCTTCCTGCACCCCTCCACCCACCTCCAAATGCACTGGTATGAGGCTTGGGGACTTTTGGTCCCACGCAGGGCCAGACATTGTGGCTGGACCACAGCTGCCCCACTATATGTGATTTCAGCTGGCTGGGGAATTCCAAATCCCAGATCCCAGCTCCATCCCTGGCCACATCACCATGACCAGCACCCAGCGCAAAGCTGCCGGTCACGCAGGGAGGCTCTGAGTGCACACCCCTTAGAGATACTGGTCCCATTTCTGGCTAAAGTGCTCTGGGAGGGACCCAGAGCCACCACCTGCCCTCTGGAGCTTTGGAGATCGGTAGCCCCAGGCACACCCTGGCTGAGGCACTCAGCATGCATGACCACAAGACTGTGTAAGGGGGCAGAATCCCAAGCTGGCATAAGGTGCCGATCACAGGCTTCCAGCTCCAGAGGAGGGAACGCCTGACCCTCTCCTCCACCCTAGCTGGCTGAAGGCACCCCAGATCCAGCACCCAGCTGTGCAGCTGGTCCTGCCTAGAGATCCACAGAAGCACCCCTAAAAGTGAAAGTAAAACCGCCACCTCTACCATTTTCAAGGCATATTTACATCGCATTGCCCTGCCCACCTATCAGAGCCTCCACCTTGGTTCCCACGGTGATGTCATTAACAGGAGACAAAACCCCTTCCTTACGCTGAATAGAGACTAGTGTCAAAGATCTCCTAGGCAACAAGTTTACTGCCTGGTACAGAAACAGAGGAGAGAGGCTGGAGATTAGATCTCAGGAACTTGATCCACTAAGGGACGAGAGAGAAAAATCTACACAGATGAAGAAAAACCAAAAGATGAATATGGGTCTCTCCCAGGCTCCTGGGAGGGCAGACACTGAGAAAACTGACTTTGGAATGCAAACAACAAAGAACCCCGCCCAGAATGAATGGTCTCAAAATACAACCTTAGACATCAAGACATTAATGGAGAGATTAAAAAGAATTGAAGAGACTCAAGAAGAAACTAGAAAGGAGCTGATATCTGAGATAACTAATAAAGAATACTGTGAATGAAATAAATAACAAACTGATAAGCATGGAAAGCAGAATTACCCAAGCAGAAGAAAGAATCTCAGAACTTGAGGACCAAAATATAGAAATAACCCAAACTCTCAAAAACACAGAAAACAAGCTCAAAAAGACAGAAAAAAACCTTCAAGAGATGAGCAATTACCTCAAGAGGGCTAACCTAAGAGTAATTGGTCTGCCTGAGGCAGAAAGAGAGACAGAGACCACATTGGAACAAACCTTCCATGAGATCATTCAAGAAAACTTCCCTTATCTAATCAATGATGCAAAAACTCAAACACAAGAGATCCAGAGAACCCCTGCAAGAATACAAATGAGAAAACCAACTCCTAGACACATAATAATTCACCTAAACAAAGTAGGCATAAAAGAAAAAATCCTAAAGGCAGCAAGAGAAAAAGGTCAGATTACCTACCATGGAAAATCAATTAGAATAGCAGCAGATTTATCTAAAGAAACCCTGCAGGCTAGGAGAGCTTGGAGCCCTATCTTCAAAGTCCTAAAAGATAAACAATTTCAACCAAGAATAACCTACCCTGCCAGATTAAGCTTCATCAGCGAGGGAGAATTAAAATCTTTCCCAGATATCCAATCCCTAAGAACCTATGCTGCCACCAAACCACCACTACATGAAACACTTAAGAAAGTACTAAACATAGAGGAAAAGGGGAGAAAAAGAGCAATATTTTTCACAAGAGTACAAGAAAAAGAATAAAATACATATGAACCAACCCCAAAAACAAAAGAAAGACAATAAACCAAGTGGAAGAACAACTCTAAAAGAACTGTATGTTAGGGATGAACTCTCATATTTCAATAATTAGCCTAAATGTGAATGGACTAAATGTACCACTGAAAAGACATAGAATGGCAAAATGAATAAAATATCACCAGTCAACAATATACTGCCTTCAAGAGACCCATCTCACTAGAAAGAACATGCACAGACTCAAAGTAAGAGGATGGGAAACAAATTTCCAGGTGAATGGAACACAAAGAAAAGGAAGAGTCACGATTCTAATTTCAGACAAAATACCATTTAAACTATCAAAAATTAAAAAAGATACAGAGGGCCACTACATAATGATAAAAGGCTCACCCCATCAACAAGAAATATCTATCCTAAACATATATGCACCTAATATAGGTGCACCAACTTTTACAAAGCAACTCCTAGGAAAACTAAAGATATTGATACTAACACCATTATAACTGGGGACTTTATTAACCCACTCACAATGCTAGACAGATCATCGGGACGAAAAATCAGCAAGGAGATTTGGAACCTCTGTCACTCTGGACCAAACGGACTTAATTGATACCTACAGAGCACTCTATCCAAAGACCAGCGAATACACATTATACTTATCACCGCATGGGACGTATTCCAAGATCAACCACATTATTGGCCATAAATCAAGCATAAGCAAATTTAGAAAGACCGAAATTCTACCATGCACCTTCTCGTACCACAGTGGAATAAAAATAAACATTGACACCAACAAGGTCCCCCAAAACCCACAAAGTCATGGACACTAAACAGCATGATGCTAAACAACTCCTGAATCAATGATGAAATCAAAACGGAGATCAAAAGATACCTGGAAACAAATGAAAATGAAGAAACATCTTATCAAAATCTCTGGGATGCCTTAAAAGCTGTAGTAAGAGGGGAATTTATATCCCTACAAACACACATGAAGAAAATGGAAGGAGTACAAATTAATAGCCTAACAAGCCACCTAAGGAAGCTGGAAAAGCAAGATCACAAAAACCCTAATTTCAGCAGAAGAATCCATGTCACCAAAATAAAAGCCCAAATCCAGGACATAGAATACAAAAAGACAATACAAAAAATCAATGAAAAAAAAGCTGGTTCTTCAAAAGTATAAACCAGATCGTTGGTCCCCTACCTAGACTGACCAAGAAAAAGAAAGAAAAAACCCAAATAAGCACAATCAGAAACACAAAAGATGAAGTCACATCTGACCCTGAAGAAATACAAAAGATCAGAGACTACTATGTACACTTGTATGGAAACATACTTGAAAACCTCAAGGAAATGGAGGACTTTCTGTCATCACACAACCTGCCTAGGATGAAATAAGAAGAAATTGAGACCCTAAATAGACCAATAACAATCAAGGAAATTGACTATGTAATAAGAAAACTACCTACAAAAAAAAAAAAACCCCAGACCAGATGGCTTTCCAGCAGAATTCTACAAGACATTTAAGGAGGAACTGATTCCAATCCTGCTTAAGCTGTTTCAGGCGATTGAGAAAGATGGAACCCTCCCCAAATCATTTTATGAAGCTAACATCACATTGATACCCAAGCCAGGTAAAGATCCAACAAAAAAAGAGAACTACAGGCCAATATCTTTGATGAACATAGACGCTAAAATTCTCAACAGGATCCTAGCAAACCGGATTCAACAACACATCTCAAAAATCATTCATTATGACCAAGTAGGATTTATCCCTGGGATTCAAGACTGGTTCAACATTCATAAAACAATAAACGTAATTAAATACAACAACAGATGTCAAAACAAAAACCACATGATTATATCATTAGATGCAGAAAAAGCTTTTGATAAAATCCGGCACCACTTCTTGATAAAAACCCTCGAATATCTAGGCATACAGGGAACATACCTCCAAGTAGTAAAAGCCATCTACGAGAATCCCACAGCCAGCATACTCCTAAACAGACAAAAATTGGAACCATTTCCCTTGAAAACTGGAACAAGACAAGGATGCCCATGCTCACCCCTCCTATTCAATATAGTATTGGAAGTCCTGGCTAGAGCAATCAGAGAAGAGAAGGCAATCAGGGGTATCCAAATAGGAAAAGAGGAAGTCAAATTATCTCTCTTTGCAGATGACATGATCCTATACCTTGAAAACCCAAGAGAATCTGTCAAAAACCTCCTTACACTGATAAAGGCCTTCGGTAAAGTTCAGGATATAAAATAAATGTGCAAAAGACAATCGCATTTCTTTATACCAATAATAAACAAACAGAAACCCAAATAAGAAACACAATTCCATTCAAAATAGCCACAAAAAAAAAAAAAGAAATACCCTGGCATCTTCCTAACCAGAGACGTGAAAGACCTTTACAATGAAAACTACAAAACTCTGCTCAAAAAAATCAAAGATGATACCAACAAGTGGAAAAATATCCCATGCTCATAGACTGGAAGAATCAACATTGTGAAGATGTCCATCTTACCTAAGGCAATCTACAGATTCAATGCAATACCTATCGAATTACCAGCAACATTCTTCTCAGACTTAGAAAAAACAACACAGGAATTCATGGAAACACAAATGACCAAGAATTGCCAGAATAATTCTCAGCAAAAAAAAACAAAGCAGGTGGTATCACATTACCAGACTTCAAACTTTAGTATAAAGCTACAATCATCAAAACAGCTTGGTATTGGTATAGGAACAGGCATATAGACCAGTGGAATAGAATTGAGATTCCAGAGGCAAGACCTCAATTTCTCAACCAACTCATCTTCAACAAAGCCTCCACCAGCTACCACTGGGGAGAGGAGAACCTATTCAGTAAACGGTGCTGGGAAAACTGGCTGACCACATGCAGAAGATTGAAACAGGACCCCTATCTATCCCCATACACAGAAATTAACTCCAAATGGATCAGGGACCTAAATGTAAAATCTCAAACCATAAGAACCTTAGAAAATGAAGGACATACCCTCATGGAAATTGGAACTGGCATCCAATTCCTGAAAAACTCGTAACCCACAGGCCATAAGGGATAAGATAGACAAGTGGGACCTCATTAAACTGACAAGCTTCTGCAAAGCCAAAGAAACCATCAAGAGAGCAGGAAGACAGCCTACAAACTGGGAAAAAGTATTTGCCAACACCAGGTCTGACAAAGGCTTAACATCCTGGATCTATAAGGAATTCAAATGTGCTGAAATGAAAAAAAGCAAACAACCCCATTATAAAGTGGGCAAAAGATATGAACAGACACTTCACAAAGGAAGACATCCGAGCAGCCAACAGACACATGAAGAAATGCTCAACCTCACTAATCATCAGGGAGATGCAAATCAAAACCACACTGAGATACCACCTAACCCCAGTCAGAATGGCAATTATCAATAACAAAAAATAACAGCTGCTGGAGAGGGTGTGGCGAAAAGGGAACACTTCTACACTGTTGGTGGGAGTGTAAACTAGTGCAACCTCTGTGGAAAGCAGTGTGGTGATGCCTAAAAGCTCTAAACATCAACCTCCCATATGACCCTGCAATCCCCCTACCCTGAAGAACTCAAATCACTCTATAAAAAAGATACCTGCACGCGAATGTTTATTGCAGCATTGTTCACAATAGCAGGAACCTGGAACCAACCATGCTGTCCATCAAAAGAGGACTGGATTAAAAAGTGTGGTACATATACACGATGGAATACTATGCAGCCATAAAAAAGAACAAAATTATGAATTTTGCAGCAACCTGGATGGAGTTAGAGTCTATAGTACTAAGTGACCTCTTACAGAAACAAAGATCTGAGTACCATATATTCTCACTCATATAGTGGACCTTGATCATCCAATGCACTACTATAAGAAAATGACTGACAGTGTTGGAATACTATGGGGAGGGATGGGACTAATGGTAGTAAACATCTGTCTTGAGATGGGGAGACACCAATTATCAACAAGGGGGCCTGAATGAAGCATATTTGTATACCTAACCCTTGACTGTACCCCACAATATCAAAATAAAAAATATCAATTAATAAAATATATATATATTTTGAGTATTACCTTCAAAAAAAATGCACAGTTTAATTTGGGTAAGTGTGGAATTCCCAAGATAATGTAAATAGAAATTTGAAGTCATGGTATAAGGCTTTCTGAAAGGAATAAGAGAATTATCAGAGAATTTCAGGTCAGTCTTTAATGAACAGGGAATAGAACTCAGCATACAAAAGGAGACCAAGAGTTATCAGGTGCAAGAGTTCTTTCTCCATAAGCTGACATATTTAAAACCAGGCCACAGATGGATAATAAGAACAAGGCAGATTAACACTCAAATCTGCAAACATGACATGGATATAATTGTTGATTTCTATCATTTTAATATGGTAAAATTAATTTTCTCTTGATTTTACTTCACAATCTACCCTTGCGTCAACTCTTTCCTGATTGAGAAGTAACTTAATACAATGATACACTCTCTTAAAAACTGCTGTGAGTGCTAAGATTTAGACAGTCCGATAGAGAAGCTAGGGCCATACTCTCTGGATGGCTATGCAGATGAAATCATAAATGGTGCCACTAAGCCTAGTTCTTGATGTTACACCCAGCTCTCAAATCCTTTGATCCTAATTTATTTATTTGCAAATAAAAATTAATAATAATGCCTAACCTTCAGATTTGTTTAATTTGTTGTCAGGATTGAATTAACCAGTAAAATATAATTGATATTCATAATTATTCTTACCACCAATTATAGAAAAGGAAGTTTATGAGCATCTGTAAATCATCTATTATAAAAGTTTGACCATGAGAGATCTACCCATTCTTACCATGTCTAAAGAAATAATTAATTTAGAAGGGTTGTTAAATGCAATATAGTAGAGGTAGCGTTAGTATGTAATATTCTAGATGAGATTAAGTAATTTGACTTAAAAGTTGCACAGTAAAATTGAAGAGAAATATAAAAGTTAGATTATGAGGTAAAAACTGTCAGTTCTGAAGAAAGATGAGTCAATCAATGAAAACGAACACAAAACAAGTAGTGGTACTTGTGTTTGGTGTTATGGTGTGTGAGAATTGTCCTATCTTATGCTCACATGCAACTAATGGCACTTATAATCTATTACGATGCCTTTTTCTAACATACAGTAATTGAACCTTTGATCCTATGGTATAAATTCTCTTGAAAATATAAGAAAAATGCCTCATTTTGAGGAAATAAATGTATTTTGACTTGCCTTTGATTTTCCGCTTCTCTAGTGAATAGGAAATACAGACAGCTACGGCTCTGTATGTCAAAAATGATGAGACAATAAAGGGATTCATTTTGTTGTTGGTAGAGAGCAAGTGTATTAGGCTAAATGTACTTTACTAAATCACTCTTCATATGATCTTAAAGGATGCTTATAAATTCATAAAATACCTAGAAAAATACTCTATAAAACATACAAAATATTGGTAACTCATATTCATGCATTTGAGATAATATTTTCTTAAGCTAGGACATAAAAATGATTGCTCTTTCAAGTAAATTTAAAAGGGATTCCAGAATATTTAATGGCAAAAATAAAGTTATTTTCTCACATGAAAAAACTTTGACCAATTATGTACGACCTATTCTCATCACATGTCCTTGCTGGTATAATTTTTTCTTCACTGCACCAGTTTATTTTATAGTATATATGTATAGTTTCTAATTATTTTCTTTTTTAAGCAGTTTATAGACTCTTTGAATACATTGCTAAAGAAAAGATTTTGAGAAATAAATATGCATTTAGTTTGTAAATAAAAACCAATAAAATATAAATGGAATATACAAGCACTTTTTACTAAGAATTACGTCACTGTAAAATTTCATTTTATTTCCAAACAAGCTTAACAGAGACACATTATTTCTAAACTCAGAAAGAATAAGTAACTTGTACAAGATCTCAAAGCTATGAATTATAGGATAAAGACATGCAACCCAGATGTCTCTGGTTCCCAAGTTCATGATGCACAAAAGCCTGGACTATTTCATGACCCTCCTAACCACAAATCTTAGCTATTGTTACTTTTTTTCTAAAATATTTCACCTATTTCCACCAAAATATTCATAAATACAACTTAGAATCTCTTAAATATTTAAGCACAAATCTACTTCTTAAATATATTTGTGTCTCTCTCTTTCTACCTATAGCAGTCTAAATTCCTTCACAGGACTTTAAGGAAAGCATATTGTGTGGCCAGCCTTTATTTTCCTATTCAATCACATTTTGTTTGCATGAACCATGTATTTTAGTAAAATTGGTGTCTTCATCAGTCATAACTCATGGCTTGTATGTATATGCCTCTGTTTTGCTTTCGTCATCTCTCACACATCTCTTAATTTTACTTACATTTATGACCTAGCTCATGTTCCATCTTATCCAGTCCAGACTGGTTTCTTTCTTATTTATATCCTATCTTCAGAGTCTTTAACCCTCAGCTAACTCAATATTTTCAATGGTACTTTTGGCAATAAAAGAGCAAAGGAGGTCTGTGTCATCTTTCTGGGCTTTCTGGGCTAAACTCAGGCTTTTCTATTGCTGATTCCCTGGAACATTTCTAATCTCTTTCCTAAACTCTTTGCTATTTTCCTTTATAGCACCCTTCAGAAACTGGCTAAATTATTTTATTTCTTTACTAGCTATCTACTTTCTCACTTGATGTTTTCTCCTGCCTGAGAAATGGAGCAGTCTCTCTCTAGACACGGCCTTTTGTATACCTCCAGTATTTAGGAAACTCCAAAGAAATATGCTTGAGTTATTTTAATTTTAAATTTATAGAAAAAATTAAAAGTTAGGAGCATTTATGGCAGATTCCTGATATGTGAAGTTCTTATTGTAAAGCTTAATAAAAATCCTCACATTTGCTACCAAAAACTAGTATATAAATTCTTACTCCTAACTCCTCCTGAAGACACAAGTACAACACAGAACAATGAATCCCAAAGGGTTAAGCCATCATTAAATTCAGCATTTGAAATATTGATTGAATACAAACCATTTTTTTCTCATATCATGATAAACTATTAGCCGGTTTTCTCTTAGGGGTAATTTTCTCTCCTGAAAACATTTATATGTATGTATATACATATACATATACACACAAATCCACATATAGAAATATATCCTAATATGATACTAATACATACTATATGTACTCATATAAGTATTAATAAGTGTATATAAGTACATTGATACTTATTATATGTATACTTATATACAATACTTAAATTTATGTATAATACAAAATATGTTACTTAGTATATGTAGGTACATATATAAGTATATATAAGCACATATATATTTATTAGTATATATAATGTATAGTATATATTATATGATGTTAGTATATATACTAGTATATATGTATTAATGAATTAATGAAAAGATAAATGTTTAATATATATATATACTAACATTTATCATTTCATAAATTATAAGAGAAAAATAGTGAATCTAGACAAATTATACCAGGTCTATAGACTAATGCTAAGCAGTCGGTTGTTCAAAGTAAACAAAAGCAGCAAGCATGACTGCAAAGAAAGTCCAAAGATTGTAAATATAACTACATTTCTATTTTAATTTTTTGTTAACTTTAAGCTCCCCGCAGAGCTAAAGGTGTGTTCTTTAAACCAAACCAAGCCACCACAATTGTCATGGAGGCTTAAAATATTTACATAATATTTATGTATCCTCTTTATTCTATATAGCAGATTGATCATGACCCCTTTTATATTCCCTTTTTATAATATAATCTATATTTATAATATCCTTTCTAGTCACATAGAAACCAATGTGGTGCAGGCCCTATCACTTCCATACTAATCATTAGAGTAGTCTCTTCATTCACTCATATTCTGCACTTTGCAACCAGAATAAACTATAATAAAATATTATGTTTCTCATGTAATTGTCTTTTACACACAAATGTACACACACATACCCGCACACACAACAGTAATAGCAATCCCCGATTTTGATGAGAAATTCGTGTTATTTAGTTTGGCATTCAAGATCACTTTTAATATGTCCTCACGTTTTTCAAATATTTATGGATTTCTTTGTATCCAAAATCAACATTTCTTAGTGCTTTAATATAATGTGCCTCTAACTTGCAGTGTTATTCCCTTGCACTTCACAGATATGTGTCTTATTCATCAGGACTCAGCACCAACACTGTCTACCCTCATTGCCCTCACTTCCTTCCTCTCCCTTTTTCCTTCTCCTCTCTGTACTATTGTAACTTTAATTTTACATAGAAATATTTAGCTATAACTTTATGGAAATGGGTATAATTTTTAAGTAGACTACATGTTTAGTCGAAGAAGAAGCAATGTCTGTATTTTGTGTTCTTACTGACTTTTATCTTTAACTAATTTTCCTTTTACAGTATGATCAAAAGTCTTATTAATATAAGGAAATTTACCTTAAATTCTTCTTCAACGGAAAAATATTTTCAGGTACTTTGAATGACAAGATTCAGGATTTTTCGTATTTTCTATATATTAATGTTAAAATAACCAAATATATACTTGAATCAAATCTTAGCATTCAATCATTGTGGTTGGGATTCACTATTTTGATTTCATCAATAATGAAAAATAATTTTTCAATAATGAACAACTAATGAAATTAAAGTTACACTACTCTATATAAAACTTTTATTTACATTATTCACATATATAATTTTTAAAAAATTTTAAAAATTGCAAGTGATAAAAATATTTTGTAATGAAGACAAATGTCTCCTTGTAGTAAGATATTATTTGAACTACTAAATATTGTCACATTTTTATTTATTATTATATTTTGAAATAACTAAAACTGGAAAGAATTTATATATGTGTCTACTTCCATGGAATTTTCTAAGATATAAATCATATCAGGCAATTATTAAAAATGGTATGGCTTATATATCCTATCTTGCGAATGAGAATCTAACTGACAATATCAGAATTTTAAAATGTATTCTTCATGATCTTGAAACTGTACATAAAAAAAAAAATTAAGAATGAGAAATTGTGAAGGGTTATTTAAAAGAGCTTCTTAGT
This sequence comes from Carlito syrichta, assembly GCF_000164805.1. Lineage (NCBI taxonomy): Eukaryota > Metazoa > Chordata > Mammalia > Primates > Tarsiidae > Carlito > Carlito syrichta. The sequence goes on from NW_007231947.1 coordinate 21,465, forward strand.
GTGCTCACTGCACTTTTTTCTATCTATGTTACCAAGGATGACTTGACCTAACTTTTCTGGAAATGTCTGCCTCTAACACCTATTTTCATCTAGCCCTTTTATCAGTGCCCACCTCTGGTGAATTTTTTTTAAATTGCTACATATAAGTATCTTAGTGGTGCCACATAATTGTTTCTTTGAACTGTGTGATGAACAATAATCATAGAGATCCCAACAATGAAAAGCATGTTTGAAATAAAAGATAAAGTTTTAAAGGTACAATATGTCTATTTCATGTTCATTTTGTGCCAGGTTCCTGAAATCTACTAATAAATGCTTTTCTTTGTCACTGCCCTGATGTCCAACATACCTATTTTCAGATAACAGAAATAAGACACTGTATGTATTATGCAGTGGTCTGACCTATTTTTAGAAGAGATAGCATATGACAAATAAATAACTCCCACCCTGCTGCCTAAACACAAAGGCCTTCAAGAGTATCACCATTTAATTGGAAACCATCTATTGTGAGTATTCTTCAGTCAACTGAATTTTATTGCTGTTATTATTCAAAATAAAATGGGTTCTAAAATGTTAGAACATTTATTTGGGTCACAATTAAATGTTTGGAAGCAATAGTCCAGAAGGTAAAATGGTGGTTTAAGCTATACAGAATTACATTTTAAATGTCTCAAATTTGAAGAATTTTATCTTTGGAAATTGAGGTTATTTTATTTTGAAATGCTTGCAGAATAAAAAAAGCCTTGATCATATTTTAGACATATGTTCTAATTTGAGAATGGACATTCTAAAAACTGAAATTTTATTTTTAATAGGTAAGAAATTTTGCCACAAGACATCAGTGGGGACTTTTAAATTTAATTAATGAAGACAACATTAATTTCTATTTAAAGAAAGTTTCTATTTTTTGTGCTATCAGGAAAATCATTCTCTTCATTACACTTTCAGTATCCATGGGACCTCATGAAATGAATTCTTTTTTTTTTTTTTTTT
>NW_007231947.1:22477-43749 GCF_000164805.1 Carlito syrichta
AGTTGGAGTCTCACTCTGTCACTCAGACTGGAGTACAGTGGCTGCTCCCGGCCACCGCAGCCTCGACCTGCTGGGCTCCAGCGACCCTTCCGCCTCAGCCGTCCAAGTAGGTGTAATTACAGGCATGCGCTACCACACCCGGCTGATTTTTTGATTTATTGTAGAGATGAGGTCTCGCTGCCCAGGCGGGTCTCAAACCCACGGGTTCAGGCAATCCACCCACCTCAGCCTCCCAAAGGCGCGGGATTACAGACTGAGCCACTGAGCTCGGCGGGAATGAATTCTTTACACATTTCTTTTCATAATAAAAAATGTAGCTTGGAATAAATAAATCACTTGTTTGATGCAAATTATCATTTTAATTCTCCAAAATTAAATTATCTTAAACTTTTTAGTGGAAACTAAAATTTTTAAACATCACAGCAAATGGGCTCCCTCAAACAGTAATGAACCTGCTTAGAGCCACATTTTATGAAATGTGCTTCTTATATATTTCATTAGCACTATTTTAATAGAAACATAAAGGTTATGCTGTTCAAATATCTACATGTGAAAATGCACAGACCATGTATGTTGTTTGAATAGAGCATTTGGTCTCAGGAAGCCTTGGTCTGAATTCAGCATTGTTACTTCTTAACTATGTGTATTTTGCCAAATCACTTATTACCTCAGAGTTTTGGGTTGCTTATCCATTAAATTGTTGTTGTAATCATTAAACAAGGTTATACCCTGAAGATTATAAGCTAACATAGAAATTGAATATTATTATTATGATTCTCTGCTGATTAGTTGGTTAAAATATGTGTGATACTTCATTTCATCTTGCAGGATACATCACTGGCAGATAATTGATTTCATTTTCGATATTTCCATTAGTTAACCTCATGAGTAAAAGAATCCTTAGTCCTGTTTACCATAAAAGGAGCAAGTGCTTAATAAATATCTATTAATTGAATAGATGAGTAAATAAGTAACCTCAAAATATACTCTCAAAATATAAAATAATTATAATGAAATGTATTTTACGTAGAAAATAGTGTAGAACTTTTGAATCATTAAGATAAACTTAAAAATTCAAGGTTTTTCCTAAACATGGACTTTCCCATTAAAAAAAAAATAACCCATGGAATAAATATAATTGTAGTAAGTTGCAAAGCATGTCTGTTTTATAATCTAATGGCAAAGCAGAGATAGGAAAGATGGAGACTTCCTGCCTTACTTTCCTTTGGCTTTCACAGTGCAACTAATTAACTCCCATCAGTAGATTTATCTTCTCAGTAGAGTGTGGGAACAGATATGAACTTTAGGCCAGTGTCACATGAACTGCTCTAGATTGTCTTGTAAACAGAAGTCACTACTGATTTAACCATACCACCTAATTTATTTCCAAAACCCCAATTATTTAAGGACTTGGCTACTTGAGAAATAATAAAAGAGATAATGGCTTATTTATGGGAGACAACATCTAAAAAAGAAAGAAGGTATTGGAGAAAACATTGTTGATGAGAAAATGGGGTAGTAAGGTCAAAATGGAAGGTTGTGTAGAGAATGCATGAAATGTACATGTTTTCTTTATGCCATCTCGTGAACTACATTCCTGATCTTTTCCCCCATAGGAATACCTAATTCCTGTTATGAGAACTGCAGCCTAATCTCACTGAAAAACCATCATTTTAAATACATAAAGCTCTCTGTCAACTGCTGCTCTTTAGATATGCACTTATTCTTTGAATTATCTTTGTTGTGAAATCCCTATTTTTCACTTTTTAAGTAACAATTCCATAGTCTCAATTGCTCCTTTCTTCAAGAATGTAATTACAGAGCTAACTTTGGATTTGTAAACTGCAATATCTGCTGTTAATAGTCAGACTCACATCTTTCATAGGTCACATTAGATTATTTGTTCTTGTATTTATAAAACAAAATAAGTTAATTAGGAGAAAAATATATTTTAGAGGGTTTAAAAATGAGGATCTAGGTAAAAACAAAATTGTTCAAGAAAAAAATTTAGTATTGGCAATTAATTATATATGAAAGCAGAAGTACCTACAAGTGTAAAATGTGATGATCAGGATCAATATTCAATGATTTGAAGAAAGTTGATATTAGAAGTGTAAAAGGCCGAAAACCCATATTTCTCTGAAATTATGAAATTTTATTATGCACTTTTTTTTAAACATAAATGAGAAGCAATTGTGCTACTGCATTTGATATAACTATAGAAATAGAGAGAACTGAGGATTCTGGATTAAAATGGCTGACATGAGGCAGCTAGAGTGAGTTTCTCCTGCAGAATAAACAAAGATAGAGTTTCCCCAGTTCCCAGGAAGAAACAGATCCAGAGCATGCCCCATGAGTTTCCAAAGTTGTGATAATAATCACTTCTAGCAAAGAAGAAAAACCCCGCACTTTGGGAGGCTGAGGTGAGTGGATTGCCTGAGCTGGCGGGTTCGAGATCTGCCTGGGCAACTTTGTGAGAGTTCATCTCTACAATAAATTAAAAAAAAATTAGCTAGGCGTGGAAGCGCGCGCCTGTAGTTCCAGTGACTTGGAAGGCTGAGGCGGAAGAATCGCGGGAGCCCAACAGGTCAAGGCTGCAGTGACTGGGAGCGGCCACTGCACTCCAGTCTGGGTGACAGAGTGAGACTCCAACTCAAAAAAAAAAAAAAGAAAGAAAGAAAAAATCCACTGAGCTGGGCTGGAACTGACAGGACTCTTTCTTGCACTGCTCAGTCCACCACAGCCTCTGGACACAGTGGGGAGAGTTAGTAATAGGAATTCAGTTTTGTCTCCTGCCACAACCTTAACTTGCAGGACTTCCTTTGCCTTGTGGGACCCTAGTCCCTCACAGGAAATTGCTTTCACAATAGCTGTGTTCTGCCATGGAGTAGTGCAGAAAAAAGCCTTAAGTGGTGCCAGATACCATTTTCCAGGAACTCAACCCTTGCAGGGTGGGATTGCTGCCTTCTAGCCAACTTGAGAGGGAATAAGACCACAAGGTCAAACTTCACAACTGCAGACAGTTCCTGCTGGAAGTGTTGTCTTAGAACACTTGAGCCCCTGAGGCAGGTTGTACTTTGATATACAGATTGCCTGAGACCAAGGAAGGAGCCAGGTGGGATGCTTTGCCACAGCAACCTCTCACTCTCCTTGTGAATTCTTCTGGGTCTGCTCTGCACAACAGTGCTACCCCAATGGGTTGGGACTCCCTTCTAATCCCCATGGAGGCAGTTAAGTGTGCAAACTTGCAATGTGCCTCATCTCCTGTCCCCTGCAATATCCTTGAAAGCTTAAAACAGACAGAAGACTTTGGAAATTATCAGAGCCCCACCCTCATTCTAGGCTGTCTGGGAATTTTCTTGGAGCAGCACTTGCCAAGGAGAAACCCTATAATCATCATCCTAGCCAGCTTTCTCTCACAAGCTCCACCTCCTGGATGGAGGCCAACCACATCAGACACTCAGGTTTGGGGAAGGTCAGAATCTAATCACCAGCTAACAACACTTTCCAAGTCACTTGGGAGACTCAGGATGCCATGAACCAGTACAAGCACACAGCATAGGACTGCAACATCTGCCGAATGAGAAACTCACCACATCAAGGTTGTATATATATAAACAGGAGAACCCTATAGTGCTTACATCAGCCCCATGCCAACCTCAAATAAGAAGAAATCATCCACCCACATGAGAAGGAACCAGAAAAATAATTTTGACAATATGAAAAGCAAGGTTCTCCAATATCTCCCAAAGGCTACACCAACTGCTCAGCAATGAACCCTAACCAGAATGAAAGCGTTGAAAATCCAGACATAGAATTTAAAAGGATAATGAGAAAATCTGTCAATGAACTTCAGGAGAAAGTTTTACAATAACATAAAGAATTAAAAAATAAATTCAAGACATGGATAAATATTTCTCCAAATATATAGATACCAAAAAAATTTTAAAAAGATAAAATTCTGGAAATAAAGAAGCTTTAGAGAAGTAGAAAATAAAGTGGAAAATTTTAACAGTAGACTAGAACAAGCCAAAGAAAGGTCAGAACTTAGAGATAAGACATTTGGATTAACCTAATTAGACAACAATGAAGAAAAGAATTAAGATAACAGAACAAAGTCTCCAAGAAATGTTGGATCATATAAAACATCCAAACTCAAGAATCGTAAGTGTTCCTAAGGAAGAATAGAAAGTAACAGGTTTGGAAAATCTATTTGAGAGAATAATGGAGAAAACTTTCTTGGCTCTGCCAGATATTTAAACATCCAGATTCAAAAGCTCAAAGAACTTCCAGAAGGTTCATTGTGAAAATGTCATTTCCAAGACATATAATCATTCATCTGTGCAGTTAATTTGAAGGAAAGAATTTTAAGAGAAGTGAGGCAAAATGTCAGATAACTTACAAAGGTAAACCTATAAGACTAACAGCAAACTTCTCAGAAGAAACCCTGCAAGCCAGAAAAGTTTAGGTCCCCATCTTCAATCTACTAAAACAGCAAAACTGCCAATGAAGGATTTTGTATATTGCAAGACTAAATAAAGGAAAAATAAAGTTCTTTGTAGAGAAGAAAATCCTAAGGGAGTTTGTCACCACTAGACTGGCTCTAAAATAATTATTCAAAGGAGTTCTAAATACTAAAACAAAAGGTCAAAATACATCAGTAGAAAAATGCTGGAAATTGTAAAACTCATAAAACTCACAGACTTTATTGAACACCAATATGATAGAGAAAATAAGTAAGTAAAACAACCAGATAGTAATCAATATGATGAATAGACTAATCCTTTAAATATCACACGCAGAGCTCAAACATCTACTACCTTCAAGAGATCTACTTAACTCAAAAAGATTCCTATAGACTCAAGGTAAAGAGGTAAAGAAATATATTCCACACAAATGGAAACCAAAAACAAGCAGGAGTAGCCCTTCTCATATCAGATAAAACAGACTTTATAGTAACAACAGTAAAAAAAAAGACAAAGACAATTATTATATAATGATAAAAAAATCACTCCAATGAGAAGATGTAACAATTTTAAATATGTATGTGCCTAACACCAGAACTCTCAGCTTTATAAAACAAATTATATTTGTCCTATAGAAAGAGTTATGTAATACAATAATAGTGGGAGACCTCAACACTCCCCTGACAGCAATAGATAGAAAATCAAGGTGGAAAGTCAACAAAGAAACACTGGGGTTGATCAGAATATTAGAGAAAATGGAACTAACAGTTTCTGCAGAACATTGCACCCCAAAATTATAGAATACACATATGTTCACATCTGCACATGAAATATTTTCCAATGTACACTGTATGATAGGCCATAAATTAAGACTCAATAAATTCAAAGAATCAAAATTATATCAAGCACTATCTCAGACCACAATGAAATAAAACTAAAAATTAACTTAAGAACTCACAAAACCAAATAAAGATATGGAAGTTAAAATATTTACTCCTGAATGATCCTTGGGTCAACAATGAAGTCAAGATGGAAATTTTAAAAATCCTTGCAATGAATGACAACAATAAAACAACGTATAAAAACTTCTGGAAGGCATCCAAAGCTGTGCTAAGAGGAATATTTATAATGATTAAAGCCTACATTAATAAGACCTAAAGATTACATATTAAAAACCTAACACCATGCTTCAAGGAACTAGAAAAATACAAACAAATCAAATCCAAAGCAGAAGAAAATAAATAATGAAGATCAGAGCAGAATAAAATGAAATGAAAAAAAAGTATAAAGGATTGATCAGACAAAAGTTAGTTCTTTGAAAAAATAAAATTGATAGAGCACTAGCTAGATTAATTAAGAAATGAAGTTATAACAAAGTAGACAATTCAAAGGAAATAAAAAAAATCGGAAACATACAACCCCCCATCCTTGAATCAGGAAGAAACAGAAACCTTGAACTAACCAATAACAAGTAGCAAGACTGAAACTGTAACAAATGGAGAAATAGTCCATGCTCATGGATTAGAAGAATCAACATTATTTAAATAACTATTACCCAAAATAATCTACAGTTTCAATGCAATCCATATCAAAATACTAGCATCATTTTTCACAGTGTTAGGAAAAAAATCCTAAAATTCACATGGAACCAAAAAAGAGCCAAAATAACCAAAGCTATCCTAAACAAAAAAGAAAAAAGCTGGAAACATCAAATTATCTGACATCAAATCCTATTACAAGACTGTAGTAATCAAAACAGGATGGTACTGGTACAAGAACACATGGACCAATGGAACAGAATAGAGAATCCAGAAAAAAATTCAAATGATTACAATCAACTGATCTTTGACAAACCAGACAAAGGCATACACTGGGAAAGGGGCATCCTGTTCAGCAAATGGTGCTGGGGAAATTGAACAGGTACATGCAAAAAATTGAAAGGTGGTCCATATCTCTCCCCATATACATATATTAACTCAAAATGAATTAAAGGCTTAAATGCGAGACATGAAATTACAAACATCTTAGAAGAAAATCTAGCAAAAACTCTTATGGACACTCACCTAGATAAATTTTTTATGGCTAAAACCCCAAAAGCAAATGCAACCAAAACAAAAGTAAATAAGTGGGACATAATTAAGCTAAAAAATTTCTGCATGCCAAAAGAAATAATCTACGGAAGAAACAGAGAACTTACAGATGGGAGAAGGTTTATGCAAACTATAGATCTGACAAAGAATTAATATACAGAATCTATAAAAAAAAGGTCAAACAAATCATCAAAAAAAAGCAAATAAACCCTTTACAAAGTTGTCAAATGACATAAATAGATATCTCTCAAAAGAATATATACAAATGGCCAACAAATATATTAAATAATTGCCCAATAATATTCAATATCAGGGAAATGCAAATTAAGACCACAATGAGTTATCACCTTGCACCAGTCAAAATGGTCATTTTTAAAAAATAAAAAATAAATAGATACTGTTGCAGATGCAGAGAAAAGGGAACATGTATGCACTTTGGTGGCAGTGTAAATTAGTACGACCTTTATGGAAAGGAGCATGGAAATTACTCAAAGAACTAAAAATAGAGCAGCCATTTGATCCAGCAATCCCACCTAGGTATCAACCCTGAGGAACACAGGTCATTATATTAAAAAGTTACCTGCATCTGCATGTTCATCGCAACAAAATTTACAATTGTAAAGATGTGGAACCAACCTAAATGCCCATCAACTTATCAGTGGATAATGGAAATTGTATATAGACATCATGGATACTATGCAGTCATAATAAAGAATTCATTTATGTCCTTTGTAGCAACATAGATGGATCTGGTGAACATCATCTTAAGTAAACTGACTCAGGAACAGAAAACCAAACACTACATGTTCTCACTCATATGTGAGAGCTAATTAATCACAAAGGTGGAAATAATAAATACTAGGACACCAGTAAGGGAGGAGGGAGTAGGAGTATTAGGGTTCAGAAACTACCTATGAGTGACAGTGTTCTGTAGCTGGAAAATGAGCTACCAGAGACACAATCCCCATCACTATACAATATGTTCATGTAATGAATACACATGGGTACCTCTTGTATCTAAAATAAAACATGTATATGTAATATGTGAATATATTGTATATAAAATAAAAAGAAATAGAACAAAATATAGACCATGCTACTTTCAAAGAGAGACTTACTCATGGCTGCAAACCTTTCCTTAGGAAGAAGGGGGCCTTCACTTTGTTTCCTAGTGTAATATGAAATTTAAATTATTATTTTTATCCCTACTCCATCAATGAATTTTTTCCTCTCTAAATAGAATGCGAAGTTTTCTAAAAGATAAAAAAATGGATGATAGCTGGACATCTTTTAGGCTATGTTAATCAGTGAAAGATTTCCTGCACACACACACACACACACACACACACACACACACACACACACCACCACCACCACCACCACCACCACCACCACCACCACTACTACAACTACCACCAGTAAAAAAACAGAAGCTTCTCTGTAATAATCTCTCTTCTACTTGACAGAATCGACCTACTAGTTAGGAACGGCAGGAAAATTGCCTAAAGTATAAAATACTTTTAAGGACCCACACAAACGTTTTAATTTTTTTAATTAGAAAAAATAAACTATTCATTGAAGCAAATGCTTTATATACAAAACAGAATATATGTATTTGAATCACATAGTATTAAAACATAATTTCTAACTTTTTAAAGAAAGGGATTCACAGAGTGTCTAGAATATTTTAATTTCTGTTTTAATTTCCATGTTGACCCAGATGTTCTATATCATGCTGTTTAGTCTCCAAGTCTTTGCGGGTTTGGGGGAAATTATGCTGGTATTGATATTTATTTTTATTCCACTGTGGTGTGAGAAGGTGCATGGCAGTATTTCAATCTTATGAAGTTTGTTTATGCTTGATTTATGGAGGATACAGTCAATTTTAGAATACATTCCATGTAGTGATGAATAGAGTGTACATCTCATGGTTGTTGGATAGAGTGTTCTGTAGGTATCTATTAAGTTCATTTGGTCAAGTGTCAAGTTGTGGTTTCGATCTTCTTGTTGATTTTTTGATTCAATGATATGTCTAGGGTTTTAATGGAATATTTAAGTCCCTAGTTATGACAATGTTAGAGTCAATTTTTTTTTAGTTTACCTAGGAGCTGCTTTATAAAAGTTGGTGCTCCTCCTCTATTGGGTGTATATATATTTAGAATGGATATTTCTTGTTGATGGATTGAACCTATTATCATTATGTAGTGACCTTCTGTATCTTTTAAAATTTTTGATAGCTTAAAGAATATTTTGTCTGATATTAAGATTGCTACTCCTGATTTCTTTTGTGTTCTATTTGCTGGAAAATTTGTTTTTCATCCTCTTACTTTGAATCTGTGAGTGTTCTTTCTGATGAGATAAGCCTCTTAGAGCAGCATATTGTTGTGCCATGTTTTTTAAAATCTAGTTTGTCATTCTATGTCTTTTCAGTGTTGCATTTAGTCAATTCGCATTCAGGCTAATTATTGAGATATCAGAGTTTATTCCTGTCATGAAGTTATTATAGAGTTGTTTTGTTTGTTTATTTGTTGTCTTTCTTTTGATTTTTGAGTTGATTTATGTGTATTTTTGATCTTTTTCTGCATTCTTGGGTAGGGCATGATCAATTTTTTTCTTTCTTTCTTTCTTCTGTGTTTAATACTTTCTTATGTGTTTCTTGTACAGCTAGTCTGGAGGTCACATAAACTCTTAGGGATTGTATGTCTGGGAAGGATTTGTATTCCTCATTGCTGATGAGGCTTAGCTTAGCTGGGTAGACAATTCTTGGTTGGTATTGTTTATCTCTGAGAACTTTGAAAATTGGATGCCACTCTTTTCTAGGCTATAGTGTTTCTACAGATAAGTCTACTGTTATTCTAATTGGTCTTCCCAATAGGTATTCTGACCTTTTTTCTTGCTGCCTTCTGAATTTTTTCTTTTATACCTACTTCATGCGGGTGAACTACTATGTGTTTAGAAGTTGATCTTCTCATTTGATGTCTTGCAGAAGTTCTCTGAATCTCTTGTGTTTGAATTGTTACATCTCTGATGAGGTGAGGAAAGTTTCCTTGGATAATTTCATGGAATGCTTGTTCCAGTGTGGTCTCTGTCTTTCTATCTGTCTCAGAGCTTCCAATTAATCTTAGATTCAGCCTTTGATATAATCACACATCTCTTGGAAGTTTTGTTTCATCTTTTTAAGTTTCTTATCTATGTTTTTAACAGTTTGCATTAGTTTCATATTTTGATCCTGGTGCTCTGAGATTCTTTCTTCTGCTTGGTTAATTCTGCTTTTCATGCTCATCAGTTTGTTACTTATTTGGTTCACTGTATTCTTTATTGCCATCATCTCACTTATAAACTTCTTTATTCTTTCCTCTTGTCTCTGTTCATGTCTATTTATTCTCTCTGCTAATGTCTTGATATCTGGGTTTGTGATTTGAGACCAGTCTTTCTGTGTGCTCTTCATTGTTTGAATTCCAAAGTCAATATTTTCAGGTGCTATCTTCCCAGGGGTCTGCATGGGACCTGTGTTTTTCCATTGATTCTTCTTTATTTGTGAAAGTTCTCCCATCTCTTCCCCCCTTCTTTAATTCTGTTGTTGAGTGATAGAAGGGATAGTTTTTCCTTTTGTTTGCTCAATCCCCTATTCTTCCTTATGTTGATTCTCTGAATTTATTCAATTTTGAAGACAGACTGAGGTTGGAGAACTGTACTTTTTACTGTTTTGAGATTTGATCAAGGGGGAACTGTGACTCAGAAGCTATCCACAGTACACAGTATCTGCTGACAGGTGTGTGGGTCCCCTAGAACCCACTTCTCACCACCTTACAATCTCTCCATGTGGTATGGGTGCATGTTTGCTCCCTCTGAAAGCAAAATGAGATAAGAGAAAGGAAAAGAATGGAAAAAGGAAGGAAGGAGATGAAAGAAAGTTTAAGATAGAGAAGAAAAAGAGGGAAACCAGACAGTCACACCAACTAACAAATAAACAAAGAAACAAACAAAAACAGAAAAAAACACAAAAATCCCAACATATAAGCCATAATATAAACAAAAAAGAAACTCTGTTAATGTACTTGCTCTCAAAAATACCCATATACAAACAGAGCATCTAAAAAATTAATAATAACATAAAATAACAAATACAAAGTAAGTACGAAAACATAAACAAAAACAGAAAGAAAGAAAAAAAGAAATGAGCTCCCTTTGTGGCCTTTCTGGAACTTCAGTTTCCTTTTCCAAGCAGTTCCACAACTTTTGGTTGTCACTGCATTAGGGAGTCACTCCAGCATCCAACCCAGGCTGATCAGTTGTTTTCAACATGGGTCAGATGCCCCCCAGACTGCTGTGGGAGGAGGGTGAATCAGATCCAGACTCACTCAACTCACCTGCTGCTGCTGCGTAGTCTCCTACTCAGATCAGACATGTCTGTGCCTCCTCCAGTGTGAGGGAGGGCTATCTGTCTCTCCGTGCCTGATGACTGATCCCAGAAGGGTGGAGAGATTGCCTTTGGGCCTCAGGCTGGAGGCTGAACAGAGCTGGGTGAGGCAACACTGGACTCTGGTCAAGAGACAGAGTAAATGGCAGCAGTCAGCATCTCCTCATCAGTGGCAGGGCTCAGTTCCAGATTTCCTTGCTGTGCCTTTTCCATGGTTCCTATTGCTAGTGCCTGACCTGCTGCCCCAGGTGCCAGGTTATGAGCAGCAGCTGATTTCTGGTGCCTCGTCCTGAGAGACCCATGAGAACAGCAGACAGTCCTGCATGCTGGGGACTCTGATCTCAGGGCAGTGTTGAGTTGCAATCGCCTCTAGAGGAGAGCCATAGGTACTTGAACCTGAGTCTCTTTCAGACAGACTTTCACTCACCCACCAGCACACACCTACTCACACAGACAGTCTTTATGGACACTCACTTTTGCAGAGACTCTCACACTTCAACCAGTTCTGTCGCCATCTTGCCCATCTTCTATTACTCTCTATTTTCTAAATGATAAATTTGGATAAATTTCTAACTCCATAAATTCAACAAGAAGTCTTAAAATTTAAATTTGAGAGTAAACAGAAGACAACTTTATTGTGGTCTCAGACCCTAGACATTACTTCTAACAGAGTATATAACATTTTTTGTTTTTGCAAATGAATAAGCACTGTCTGGCCAGTAATAAAACTGATGCTATTTTTAGACCCCTTTCCAGATTGTTGTGGACAAACTAGAGTAGATAATTGGTAAATAATTAAGTCTTCCAAGCTCTCATTATTACCATGATGTGGTAATAGCACAATCTTGAGTCACTGTGTCCAGTGATTAAGTGTAGTATTGTGACTTTAAAAGTATTATGCTGTCTTCAGTACTGCCAGATAAGAGATATGATGGTTAATTTTATCTGTCAATTGAGTGGGCTAAGGAATGTCCAGACAGCTGATAAAAAATTTCTGTATGTCTGTGGGGGTCTTTCTGGAAGAGATTAGTATTTGTATCAATAATCTGAGTAAAGAACATCTGCCTTTACCAATATCAACGGGTATCATTCAATCCACTGAAAGCCTGCCTGAGAAACAAAAAGGCAGAGAAAAAGCTAATTGATTCATTCCTTATGCTAGGACATTTATCTTTTCCTACCTCAATAATCTTTATTCTTAGGACTTTGGACTGGAACTGGGACTCCTCTCTCCCAACATCCCCATACCTTCATGCTTGAACTAAGAGTTACACTATAGGCTTCCTTGGTTATCAGGACTTCGAACTTGGACCAAATTAAAAACTGGCTTGCATGGTTCCTCAGCATGCAGAGTGCATATTATGGAACTTCTTGGCCCCCATAGTTGGGTGAACCTATTCTCATAATAAACTTCCTCTTCTCTATCTATCTATATCCCAATGGTTCTGCTTCTTTGGTTCTTTGGAAAACCCTAAAACAGAGGTTTATATTCAGTGTGAATTCATTCTATATCTATTTCTACTTCATTCTAGGAACCAGAATAAACTAGAGTAAATCCATGCTAGAACAGCCCTCTTGCTCATCATGACATCCTTCACATGTGTGTACAAGCCTATAATAGAGTGAGGAAATAGGGAGATGAAACTCTGAATCAGCTAGAAGACAAAATTCTGATGAAAGAAATATAGAGTTGCTGACTAACCACAAAGTCAAATAAAACATTTTCTTCATAAGAGATTATAGTGGCAGGTGTTCAGTAAGGTAATTGAAAGAAGCAAAAACCCCTTTAAAATGTGATTAAAAATAAAATCATTAAGGGAGTAAAGTCTGCACACAAAATTTTAAACATAATGCTGTGACTAGCTGTAATGGCCTTGAGAAAAGAAAGATTACTCTTGCATAAACTAGCATGTAACAAGAAATGCAGACCCCAAAGGAAAGGCAGAGCCAACATGGTCTGAATGGCACAAGAAAATACATCTAGCCCAGAAAAGTATTGCTTTTTAATTATATCTAATTTTGTGCCTAGAAGTGTGAAATCAGAACTTGATATGTACTACTGGGGTGGCTGAGGTAGAAGAATCACTTGAATCCAGTTCAAGACCAGCTGAAGCAAAATAGCAAGATCAAATGTCAAGAAAAAAAAATAATAAGTAAATGAAAATCATTTTTTGAGCAAACGTCATACTTAAAATGTGTATATATTTTTGTCACATCCTCTATCAAAAAAATAAATGAATAAATAAATAAATAAATAAATATGTAAACTCTGTGGAATACATAGTGTCTATATAGTGTCTATGATATAATAACTATCCTTATGTTATACTAGTAGAAGACACAATAATGTTATGCTGATCCTTTCATTGTTTCTTTGAAGTCTAAAATTAAACAACTTGAGAAGCTAAATTTTAGTTTACAAAATGCTGCCTCTCACACAGAATATAGAAATTACTTTAGAAGCATTACTTTAGAAAAATGTTTACAACTTTCTAAGATGATTTCTATTTTTAAAAGCAAACTGATTTTGGAAAGATATTGCAAAATATAATATTTTTTCCTAATATAAGATCCTAATTTGACAGTCCTTGAATAATAATTCGATATAGGGAATAATTTTGTTCCCTTTCACTTTTTTGTTTCAGTTCTTGATAAGAAAATGGATGATGTGATCTGTGCCGAATGACTGTCACATACATGTGCACACACACATAAATAGAATTACTTTTATTTGGATTTTAGTTAAAGCATATATCTATGCATAATGGCAGCTGGCCTCTGGCCTTTAGAGTCAGTGACTAACTTCTGCATCTTTATTACCTGCTATCCCGGTAAGGCACCAAGACAAAATAAACACTGTGAATATTTGGTAAAGAGTTGAGTATTGGGTACCCTCCACAGTCAAATGTACTTATAAAATATTGCCCAAAAAGTAATTTAGCATATTTTTCTTGTGTGTCCAGAAGCTTTTTTCAAGCACAGTTTTGCCACTAATACAGAGACTGCTGACATATAAACCACTAACTAGTTGAAGACACCGAGTAATTCTAAAAGTTTGTCAGTTATCTTCATTAGTGTTTAGATTTTTTAAGAAAATTATAACGTTATCTGCAAATAGTGACACTTGTAATACTTAATTTAAAAAAAAAATCTCTGTCTCTGATATACAAATGTAACTCTAGCAGTACCTCTCTCATTTCTGCTCATGGAAGATCTTTCGATTTTTATGACAAATTTTAAGTGACAGTATAGTGTTTTGAGGAAAGGACTGATTTTTTTAATATGCTCAATTTATTTGAGGCAGTTCTGTATAATTGAGAGGGTTTAATCTTTTTTTATTCTATCACTCAACATCTTATTTGTGCTATTTCATAGTTTTTATAATTTTTTGAGAAATATTTACCTGTGAACTTTTAATTTTTACTAAAGAACTAGAAGTTTGAGTGTAGAAACTGTGTTTTAATTTCTTCTGCATTCCCTGAAACCTTGGTGACATCAACTTTTATATTTTAGAATACACACTCACACACACACACACACACACACACACACACACACACACATAATAAGTATAATTGAGTGTTTCTGCGTTGAAATAGAAATGGTTGAGAGAAAGCAGTATATCACATTAGCTAGGGCCAGACCTTTTTCACAGATCAGGTTTGTTTACAAATCTCCCTCAATGTTGTCTTTTCTACAGGTCTTTCTGCAAGAGAAAGAAATGAGCTAATGAGTTCTCATCTGCTAAAAGACAAACTTCATCCCAGGAAGGATGACACTGCTTATTTGCAGGTGCAAGCAGTGTGAACTAATATTACTCAACCCATCAGCAAGCCTGTAGACTGGAAATGCCTCTGTCTGTTCATTAACGCATGAGGAGACCAGCCAGTGCTGTTATTGGCACAGGCATTCTCATAATTATGAACTTTCTTATTCTGGCAGCTTGTTTCAGTAAATCTTGTAATATTATATATTTATTAAAATTTTCAAATTAGTTTGGTGGCCAAAGCCTCTATGAATGTATGTGAGCCAACAGTGACTGGCAGAGATATTTTTGGATTAGACATAAATGAGGCATTTTCTATGTGCAAATAAAGTTTGTTCTCAACTCCAGGAACTACATATGCTATAATCTATTTTATGTTCAAACTTTATTCAGACCAAAGTATCAACTGATGTAAAGCAGTGCAGTGGTCTAGGCTCCTTTCAGACTGACAAACAGCCATTTGGTGCAGTTGGAACATTTTATTAAGCTGTGGTGGGTTAGGAAGTCCAGGGCTAAGATAATTGTCTGGAATGAATTGCCGAAGCATTTGTGTTAGCTTAATTGTACATTTGCCCTTTGACTAAAATTAAGGATTACGTCCCCTTTCTGGGAACTGCATCTTAAGTTAGTAGGAAGTTAGATTGTACCTTCTAATTACATCTTTTATATTTCAATCTTCCATGGGATTTTTACTTAGACAACAACACACAGTTCCATTAAGTTCCCTTTTAGAAAAGATTTTTTCTTCACACTTTATGTAAGGCTGTCTCTTATATTAATAGTGATTCAACAGTTGTAATTGTGCATCGTATAGAAGGTTGGCTAGCAATTGAGTTGTGGGCATGTTACATGGCACCTTTTACTTTTCCTTTTTTAATAGTGTCAACTTTAACACAGCATGGCTTTGTACCAACAAAAAGAGCTTTCCACGGATTTCAATGAAGGTTGGAAGGATCATCAATAACATTTCTTAATGCTCTTGATCCAGCCCAGTATAAGAGTTTGGAATTCTCAGCATCACCTGAAAACATCTTCAAAGGCTACATTTGTTTCTTCAAATGAAACTCTTGAACAGAAATATCTGTTACCATAGAAGCTAAGACTATATGGTTTAACAATTTTAAAAAAGCACTTTAAAAATCAAAATAAAATTTTCCATGATATTCAAAACCACATAGAATATCATGTTCCACTGCAATATATGTTTTTCTTAGTGAAGAATAGAATACTGATTACTAAGAGTTATTTGTGGGAACAGTATTCATTTTCTCTCTTTTTTCCCCTCTGAGTATTTTTGTTGCCATTGTTGTTTTTCTAGATCCTTTGTAACCTGTTCCCAGAAGAAAAAGAAGAGCCATTTCTGCCTTGAGTTATGGTCTGCATGTTTACTAGCTTCTAAAATCCTCCCACTGATGCTTGCTTGTACTTCATGACCAAGAAGTGAGTCATCTATTCATATAAGTAAGAAAATGACACTCTGTTTTGTAGTTTGTCAAGCCTTCCTGCATAATGGCCTTGTAGAAACGAGAAATCATTTCCTTTTGCAGAAAAGAATTATTTAATTACCAATGTGTAAATGAAGAAATGAGAAAACTAAGCTCTAACATCGCTTTTGGAGCAAACACTCTATAAACCTATCATGATTTTTTTCTCCCAATGAGAATATCTCACTATGATTTACCTCTCTTAGGAAACAAGAACGCAGCAGGCTGTAATCATATGAGGAAATAAAAACAAAATATAAAATTCTGCTTCTTTATTAATTAAAATAAATGTTTTTTAAAATTTCTGATTTAAAAATGTTTTAAAAGCATGAAGGTGGCATACTTGTCTCATTTTATTTCTGGAGGCTTTCTATGGCATTCCTACTCGGAGAGGGACAATGTGAAATGCATCAATACTGTTAAACTCTCTAAGCTTATTCCCAAAAGCAAGGCTTATCTTCCAACAAGCTATGAAATAATTTCCCTTTTGTATTCTAATAATTTATACAGAAACTTTATATCTCTTTGAGCTTTAATAACTCAAAGTTACTTTATGACTGATATTTCAGACTCTAAAGTAAGATGCATTTTATGGCCTTCAGGCATAATTCTTATATAGCAAGATGAATAGCAAAATCAAATACTTGTCATACATTAAAGTCAAACATAGTTGAAAGTGCTTTAGATACTCAAAAAAACTCACCAGTACTGAAGTTAGCACAACAATGGAAATTAAAATTGCATTCCTTTACATTTTTGTTTGTGATCTTAAGATAAGTCTATCTTTCTTGACTCTCCCATCCCCTTTTACAAGGGGACAGCAATATGTCACTAGTATATTGATGGAAGTCTTAGAATTTCCAGTGGGTAAAATATTCATGTCATATAGTCTAGGATTGCTATCTTCTGATAGCATTTTATACAGTCCCTTAAAAATCTGTTTAAGAACCTACCAGAATAAGTTGAGCGTGACTTATAGAATTTTTTTTTTAAAAGTAATCCAATATATAAACTATCTCCAGGAATACTACCTTTATTTAACATTAGTAATTTTTTCCTTTAAAACAGTTGAATTAATCCAGAACTTACCCTATTTTTCCTTAATAACTGCAGTCCCAAATAAATGCAATTATTATAAGATAAAATGGCATTTAAAAATTGTTTTACCTGTTTTTTACAATTACTCAAATGTTTTTATGATTACTCAAATAAGATATGAATACAATGTTGAAAAAAGTCAAACCTTCCCAATGAAGCAAAAATCTCACTGTACCTTCATATAATTTCATTTTCCTCCTCCAAAATAACCATTGATAGAGCCTAATTTATACATATCCAGTTTTTATTGTATTAATTTAAAAGCACCACAAACTCTCACACACACACACACAAACATACACACACTTTTAGTAGTTGTGTTTTTAATAGAGTTTTTTTAAAGCTAATTAGATCCTATATAATTTACTGTAAATTGTACTTGAAAACATGACATGGAGATCTTCTCAAGTCAGTATATAAACATTCACTTTCTTTTAAAATATTAAACTGCCTCTGTGGTATATGTGTACTTTGTTTTATTCAGACATTCTTTTGACAACATTTTGTTTGACTTCCAGATTTTGAAATTATAATGTCTCCTTGAATCTCAAAGTTACAGTGGTGCTGTCTTTTATTTTCTTCTAATTCTTTTAAAATACAGTTTTTCTTGCATTTATTATGTGAAATTTGTGGTTTTAAACAAATGATGTAATAAAGTTTCTAACTTTTTAAAATGAATATCCCATTTTCTCCATAGTATTTATTGACTAGCCCAGTTTTTGATTACTGTTGGAAACTTTACTTCTACCTTTTACTATATTTTAATGTATATATAAACCTGTTTCTGGTCTTGCTATAAATTAGTAATTTACAGAAGAAAAAACTCTATCCTAAATTACCATTAACTGCTAATTCTTATGTCTAGGATACTGACTCTGCCTTTAAATCTCATAGGAACTAAGAAAATGTGTTCTCAATGATAATATATAGCAATTTGGAAGAAGATGGTCTTCACTGAAATCAGATAGAAAAACTGACTACTAATTATACTGTAAAAATATAAAAAAGATCATAATAAAACAATTATCTGAAAAAGTTCTTGTATTCATTTTGTTAAACTTTTCAAAAGAACCTAAATTAAGGAATATATGTTCTACACATAATCTTGGGCTTTAGCTATATCTTAAAAAATTTTTGCCTTTAATCATCCAGCAAAATTCCCTGTGATCATTTTCTTTTTTTTTTATATTAAACATATTTTTTATTTTAAAATTGTGGGGTAGAGTTAAGGGTTAGGTATACAAATATGCATCGTTCAGACACCCTTGTTGATAAGGTGTGCCCCCGCCGTCCCCAGACAGATATTGACTACCATTAATCCCACCTCGCTTCCCCTCCCTGCCTCCCCCCATAGTTTTCTGCAACTGTCAATCCTTTTCTTATAGTATTACGATAGATGTTCAAGATTCGCTTATGAGTGAGAACATGTGATACTCAGATCTTTGTTTCTGTGAGAGATCACTCATTAATATAAACTCTAGTGCCATCAAGGTTGTGGCGGAATTCATGATTTTGTTCTTTTTTATGGCTATATAGTATTCCATCATGTATATGTACCAAATTTTTTTAATCTAGTTCTCTTTTGTTGGACAACATGGTTGGTTCCAGGTTCTTGCTATTGTGAACAATGCTGTGATAAACATACGTGTACAGGTATCTTTCTTATAGAGTGATTTGAGTTCTTCAGAGTATATTCCCAGTAAGGGGATTGTGGGGTCATATGGGAGGCCGATATTTAGAGCTTTTAGAAATCGCCACACTGCTTTTCACAGAGGATGCACTAGTTTACACTCTCACCAACAGTGTAGAAGTGTTCCCTTTTTACCACATCCTTTCCAGCATCTGTTATTTTTTATTATTGATAATGACCATTCTGACTGAAGTTAGGTGGTATCTCAGTGTAGTTTTAATTTGCATCTCCTTGATGATTAGTAAGGTTGAATATTTCTTCGTGTGTCTGTTGGTCGCTCTGTATGTTTTCTTTTGAGAAGTGTCTGTTCATATCTTTTGCCCGATTTGTAATGGGGTTGTTTGTTTTTCTCTTTTCAGCACATTTGAGTTCCTTGTAGATCCAAGATGTTAGGCCTCAGTCAGACATAGAGTTGACAAATAGATTTTCCCAGTCTGTGGACTGTCTCCCTGCTCTGTTGATGGTTTCTATGGCTTTTCAGAAGCTTGTCAGTTTAATGAGGTCCCACTTGTCTATCTTCTCTCTAATGCCCATGTGTTTCAGGTTTTGTTCAGGAATTGGATGCCAGTTCCAATTTCCAAAAGGGTGTGCTCTACATTTTCTAAGATTCTTATGGTTTGAAGTTTTGCATTTAGTTTTCTGATCCATTTAGAGTTAATTTTTGTATATGGGGATAGATAGGGGTCTTGTTTGAATCTTCTGCATGTGGTCAGTCAGTTTTCCTGGCACCATTTACCGAATAGGTTCTCCTCTCCCAAGTGGTAGGTGGTGGAGGCTTTGTCAAAGATTAGTTGATTGAGAAATTGAGGTTTTAGTCGGGCTTGGTGGCTCAGCCTATAATCCCACTCTTTGGGAGGCTGAGTGGATTGCATGATCCTGCAGGTTTGAGACCTGCCTGGGCAAGTTGGCAAGACCTCATCTCTACAATAAATAAAAAAATTAGCCAGGTGTGGTAGCGTGTGCCTGTAGTTCCAGCTACTTGGAAGCCTGAGGCGGAAGGATCACCAGAGCCCAGCAGGTTGAGGCTGTGATTGCCGGGAGTGGGCACTGCACTCCAGTCTGGGGCAGAAGGATCCGCGGAGCCCAGCAGGTCGAGGCTGTGGTGGCTGGGAGCGGCCACTGCACTCCAACTCAAAACAAAAAAGAAAGAAAAAAGAAAGAAAGAAAGAAAGAAAGAAGGAAAGAAAGAAAGAAAGAAAGAAAGAAAGAAAGAAAGAAAGAAAGAAAGAAAGAAAGAAAGAAAGAAATTGAGGTTTTGCTTCTGGAATCTCAATTCTATTCTATTGGTCTATATGCCTATTCCTGTACCAATACCAAGCTGTTTTGATTATTGTAGGTTTATAGTAAAGTTTGAAGTCTGATAATGTGATACTTCCTGATTTTTTTTTTTCCAGAGGATTGTTCTGGCTATTCTTGGTTGTTTGTGTTTTCATATGAATTCCTGTATTGTTTTTTCTAGGTCTGAGAAGAATGTTGCTGATAATTATATGGGTATTGCATTAAATCTGTAAATTGCCTTAGGTAAGTTCGACATCTTCACAATGTTGATTCTTCCAATCCATGAGCCTGGGATATTTTTCCACTTGTTTGTGTCATCTTTGATTTCTTTGAGTAGTGTTTTGTAGTTTTCATTGTAAAGGTCTTTCACGTCTTTGGTTAGGAAGATGACAAGGTAGTTCATTTTTTTGTATGACTATTGTGAATGGGATTGTGCTTTTTGTTTGGGTTTCTGTTTGTTTATTATTGGTGTAAAGAAATGTGATTGTCTTTTGCACATTTATTTTATACCCTGAGACTTTGCCAAAGTCCTTTATCAGTGCAAGGAGACTTTTGACAGATTCTCTTGAGTTTTCAAGGTACAAATCATGTCATCAGCAAAGAGAGAGAACTTGACTTCCTCTTTTCCTATTTGGATACCCCTGATTGCCTTCTCTTTTCTGATTGCTCTAGCCAGGACTTCCAATACTATATTGAACAGGAGGGGACAGAGTGGACATCCTTATCTTATTCCAGTTTTCAGGGGAATTGGTTCTAATTTTTGTCTGTTTAGGAGTTTGCAGGCTGTGGGTTTCTCATAGATGGCTTTTACTATTTTGAGGTATGTTCCATGGATGTCTAGATGTTGGAGGGTTTTTATCAAAAAGGGGGTGCTTGCTTTTATCAAAAGCTTTTTCTGCATCTAATGATATAATCATGTGGTTTTTGTTCTGACATCTATTGATGTATTTAATTACATTTATTGTCTTGCAAATGTTGAA
>NW_007231947.1:43858-59618 GCF_000164805.1 Carlito syrichta
AAGTCATCTGGCCCAGGGCTCTTTTTTTGTACGTAGTTTTCTTATGACATAGTCAATTTCCTTGATTGTTATTGGTCTATTTAGGGTCTCGATTTCTTCTTGTTTCAACCTAGGCAGGTTGTGTGATGTCAGAAAGTCTTCCATTTCCTTAAGGTTTTCAAATTTGTTTCCATACAAGTATACATAGTAGTCTCTAATGATCTTTTCCATCTCTTCAGGATCAGAAGTGACTTCATCTTTTTTGTTTTTGATTGCATTTATTTGGACTTTTTTTGTTTTTTCTTGGTCTATCTAGCTAGGGGATCATCAATCATGTTTATCCTTTCAAAGAACCAGCTTTTTGTTTCATTGATTTTTTTTTATTTATCTTTTTGTCTCCTATGTCCTAGATTTGGGTTTTTGTTTTGGTGCTCTGGATTCTTCTGGTGAAGTTAGGGTTTTGTTGGTCTTGCTTTTCCAGCTTCCTAAGGTGACTTGTTAGGCTGTTAATTTGTGATCCTTCCATTTTCTTTATGTGCGGTTGTAGAGATATGAATTCCCCTCTTACTACAGCTTTCATGACGTCTGAGAGATCTTGGTAAGATGTTTCTTCATTTTCATTTGTTTCCAGGTATCTTTCAATCTTTGTTTTAATTTCATCATTGACCAGGGGTTGTTTAGTCATGCTGTTTAGTGTCCATGTCTTTGTGGGTTTGGGGGAAACTTGTTGGTGTTGATGGTTATTTTTATTCCACTGTGGCCCAAGAAGGTGCATGGCAAAATTTTGATCTTTTGAAATTTGTTTTTGCTTGATTTATGGCCAAATATGTGGTCAATCTTAGAGTACGTTCCATGCAGTGATGAGTAGAATGTATATTCTGTGGTCATTGGGTGGAGTGTTGTGTAGGTATCAATTAAGTCCATTTGGTCAAGAGTCACATTGAGGTTCCAGATCTCATTGCTGATTTTTTGTCCTGATGATCTGTCTAAGGTTGCAGGTAGGGTGCTAAAGTCTCCAGCTATGATAGTGCTAGAGTCAATATCTTTTTTGAGTATTCCTATAAGCTGCTTTATGAAAGTTGGCACTCCTATGTTGGGTGCATATATGTTTAGGATAGATATTTCTTGTTGATGGATTGAACTTTTTATCACTATGTAGTGTCCTTCTGTATCTTTTTAAATATTTGATATCTTAAATGGTATCTTGTCTGAAATTAGGATCGCAACTCCTCCTTTCTTTTGTGTTCCTTTTGCCTGAAAATTGGTTTTCCATCCTCCTACTTTGAGTCTGTGCCTGTCCTTTCTAGTGAGATGGGTCTCTTGAAGGCAATATATTGCTCCCTTGTGATATTTTATCCATTTTGCCATTCTATGTCTTTTCAGTGGTGTTTTAGTCCATTCACATTCAGGTTAATTATTGAAATGTGAGAGTTGATTGCTATCATAAGGTTCTTATAGAGTTGTTTTTGTTTGTTGTCTTTCTTTTGGTTTGGGTGTTGGTTCGTGTGTATTTTTCTCTTTTTCATGTACTCTTCTGAAGAAGGTTGTTTTTCTTTTTTCCTTTTCTTCTGTGTTTAGTACTTTCTTAAGTGTTTATTGTAGAGGTGGTCTGGTGGCAGTGTAAGTTCTTTGGGATTGGATATCTGGGAAAGATTTTAATTCTCCCTCACTGGTGAAGCTTAGCTTGGCTGGGTAGGTTATTCATGGTTGAAATTGTTTATCTTTTAGAACTTCGAAGATAGGGCTGTAAGCTCTCCTAGCTTGTAGGGTTTCTATAGATAAATCTGCTGCTATTCTAATTGGTCTTCCATGGTAGGTGATCTGGCCTTTTTCTCTTGCTGCCTTTAGGATTTTTTCTTTTATACCTGCTTTGTTTATGTGAATTATTATGTGCCTGGGAGTGGGTCTTCTCATTTGTTGTCTTGCAGGGATTCTCTGAATCTCTTCTGTTTGAGTTTTTGCATCACTGAAGAGATAAGGAAAGTTTTCTTCAATAATCTCATGGAATGTTTATTCCAAGGTTGGCTCTGTCTCTCTTTCTGTTTCAGGAAGCCCAATTAATCTTAGGTTTGGTCTCTTGAGGTGATTGCTCATCTCTTGAAGGTTTTGTTCTGTCGTTTTAAGTTTTTTTTCCTATGTTTTTTGACATTTTTGGGTTAGTTCTATATTTTGGTCCTCAAGCTCTGAGATTCTTTCTTCTGCTTTGCTAATTATGTTTTCCATGCTTATTAGTTTGCTATTTATTTCATTCACAGTATTCTTTTCCACTGTTATCTCACTTATCAACTCCTTCCTAGTTTCTGCTTGTGTCTCCTCAATTCTTTTTAACTTCTCCATTAATGTTTTGATATCTAGGTTTCTAGTTTGAGACCAGTCATTCTGGGGGCTCTTCATCATTTGCATTCTGATGTCAGTTTTCTCAGTGTCTGCCCTCCCAGGGGTCTGGAAGAGACCCACATTCTTCTTTTGATTTTTCTTCATTTGTGCAGATTTTTCTCTCTCCCTCCTTCCCTCCCCTTGTTTAATTGTGTTTTTCAGGGATAGTGGGGTTGCTTTTACTTTTTTTGTTCAATTTCCTGTTCTTCCTTATGAGGGTTCTCTGGCTTATTTCCCTTTTGAAGCTGAACTGTGGTTTGTGGGCTGTACTTTTTGCAGTTTTGAGGTTTAATTTAGGGGGAAGCTGTGATTCAGAATCTATCTGCATATCCCAGTATCCACCAACAGGTGTATGGGCACACTGGAACCCATTTTCCACTGTCTTACACTCTGTCCATGCAGCATGGTTTAGGTTTGCTCTCTGGAACAAAAGGAGGTATGGAAAAGGAAAATAATGGAAGAAAGGGGAGTCAAGAGGAAGTTAGAGAGAGAGAAGAGTGAGAGGGAAAACAGACATACATATTAACTAATGAATGAAAAAGAGAACACAGGGCCAGATAAGAGTGAAAAACAGACACACAAGCAAAATTCCCTAAAGCATTCCAGTAATCATACAAATACAGTGCAATAAAATCATGCCTTTTGATGCATTTTCCCCCAACATAAACAGGTAGTTTAAATCAAAAAGTAAACAGAAGTGAACAAAACAAAGTCAAAACTATAAAATCAAAAGTCAAAATAAGAAACCAGACTAGCTCTGGAATCTTTCCTGAGTGTCTTCAGTTCTGATCTTCAGTTCTGATCTCTAGCCTCTCCCCTTTGTTTTCATTGCAGGCAGATAGATTTACTCCAAGCTTGGGTTGCTTCCCTTGGCTTGCTGACTGAGAGGTCTGTAACAGGGCTGAGTTGCCTGTATCTGATTCAGTGTAGGGGAGGGCATTTTGTCTTCTGTTTAGTGATGTAACCTTAGAAACCAAGGTGGAGGCTGCTCGTAGATGATGGGGCAATGCAAATCTCTGCCTGTAAAATGGTCAAGGTGGGCAGCTCTTCTTTTGTGGATCCTTTCTCTCCACCCATCCTTTCTTCCTACTCATCCAGGTCTGGTGAGCAATCCACTATGACAGGCTGTGGTGGTGTGTCTCCTGCATAAGGCACTGGGGATCAGCGACACAGCTGGGCACTGGATCTGGTGGCATGCCACCAGCGGCCTGAGGTGGAGGAGGGAGCTGGGAATTACCTCTTCTGGAGCTGAGAACTGAGAGCAGCTGATCAGTACCTCTTTAAGATATACTGCTCCCTTGCACAACCATGGGGTCCCACGCTGGGTGCCTCAGTCAGAGTGGGGACCAGAGCTCTGAAAGGTGGGTGGTGAGTGGTGACAGTGACTTTGGGCCCTACACAGGGCACTTCAGCCAGAAGTAGAGCCGGTATCTCTGAGGGGCCGATGCCTAGAGCCTCCCTGGGTGATGATTGCTTGAAATAGGGCTTGGTGGGGGCCCAGAACCCAGGGCAGGGAACTGAAACTCTGAGGAGCGAGCACCAGGCTGCTGGACTAGGCACCCAGCCAGGAAGGGAGCTGGCAGTGACTGAGTGGCTGGTGGATTGGTGTAGCCAGCAAGGGAACTCAGATCTCCACAAGGTGGTATCCAAGCGCCTTCGCAGGCAGTGACCTGAGGCTTGGGGCTACGTGAGACATTGTAGCCAGGGAAGGAGCTGGGATCTCCACACGGCCGAGGCCCAGGGTCACCCATCGTGAAGCAGCAGCAGCCAAGGGGCCGCAATAACCAGCCTTGCATGGGACCAAGGGTCTCCAGGTCTCAGACTGGTGCGGCTGGTGGTGGGCAGGGGGGTGGGGGAAGGAAAGTAAGAGTTTTTTTGGGAACTCACTTTTGGGGAATCTCAGTCCCACCTATGCTGTTGCCATCATACTGAAACTCCTGGTTGTGATTATTTTCAACATTTTATCTGCTTTTACAAAGGGAAAGGGAGTTACAAAAAAAAGAAATAATAAAAAAAATTGAAAAGACAGAAAAAATGAGATTTCTATAACTTGCTTACCTCTAACTAGAGGTATTCTTATTTATGTAGGAAATTTGTGTGTTCATGTATGCAATTGTACATAATTAGTTTATATTTTGTTAGCACTAATTTAATATTTTAATTTCTGCTGGTATTGGAATGGGCAGTATTAATGAGTTATTTTCATTTTAATTGCTCATTTTTATTTGGATTATTTTCTTATACATTTTGAGAAAATACTTTATATTTTGATACAAATTCTTTCTCAGATATGTGATTTGCAAATAGTTACCTTTTTATTTTCTCAAGAGTTTGTAGTTTTGATAAACTTCCAATTATCTTTTTTTTTACAATTTATACAAATAGAGATGTATTGAATTTAAATCAATTATAGAATTGAACTTATGTTGTCTTATTTAAGGCATTATATGCAAAGCCTAAGGCCACAAATATTTTCTATTATTTTTCTCTAGAAGTTTTAGAGTTTTAGTTTTTGCTTGAAGTCTATAATGCATTTTGAATTAATTACTTTTTTGGAATATGTATATCAAAATATCCAGCAATATTTTTGGTAATAACTATCTTTACTCCGCTAAATTGCATTTGTAACTTAGTGGCAAATTGACTAATATTGCTGAATGTCAGACTATCTATTTGCTTCTTTGACTTATTTGTCTAATTAGACAATCCTATTATCTTTTTTTTTCTTTGACCTAACTATCTCTTACAGAAAATGATCCTCTCTTAAGGAAAGCTTTTGAATAAATATTTAAGTCAGTCAATGTAATTTATCAAAATTTTCTTTTTTTTTTTTTTTTCAAAGTTGACTCTGACTTCTCAATTTTCTTGTCATTTCCACAAGAGTTTTAAAGCTAATTTTATTTCATTGAATGCCTGGTGTAATATTAAGTATATTTTATTTAATTTATGAATAAAATTTGGGTAAAATTCACATTTAAATATTTAGTTTTTCAATGTATTCACACTGTGTAGTTCTTTAGTTTTCTTTGAGTTTCTATCTGCCGCATTTTGAAAAGTTTATGTATTAAATTTTCAAATATTTTGTCAACTTAATTCATAGTAATTTCATGTTTAATGCTATTGCCTACTCATGCACATAAAAATTTAAATTTTCACTTGTCCACAGTATATAAAAAGATAATTTGGGTTTTTTTACACATGTTTATACCCCACAATAAATTATCATGATTTTGCTTTAAATAATTTGTTTCATTTGAAAGTTTATATAATAATAAAAATGTCTCTATATTTCCCTACATTATTTAAATTTCTAGTGCTTTTTATTCTTTCCTGTGGATTCAGAGTTCTACCTGGTATCATTTTTATTTGTCTTAATGACTTTCTTTGACATTTCTGAGTGGAATCTATTCTTTCAGTATTGTATTTCTAAAAATATCCTTATTTTGTCTTGAATTTTAAAATACACTTTTATAGGGCACAGAATTTTATGTTAACCTATTTTTTAAAAATATTTTTAAAAAAGTATTTGGTCTATTGTTTCTGGATACACACACACACACACACACACACACATATATCTCACTCTGTTGCCCAATATGGATCTCATTCTGTTGCCCAATATGGAGTAAGGCAGCACAATTATAAATCTCTGTAGCCTCAAATTCCTATTCAATCAATCCTCTTGCCTTAGCCTCCCAAGTAGCTAGGATTATTACAGACACACATCACCAGGCCTAGTTAATTTTTAATTTATTCATTTATTTATTATTTATTTACTTTGCTATGTTGCTGGGGGGGTCTGGTCTGAAATTTATGAGTTCAAATGATTCTTCTTACCTCAGTCTCTTGAGTCAATGGGATTGCAGGCATGCCTCACAGCAACAAATATTTTAATAAAGACAAATGTGTTTCTGAAAGAAAGTAACTGAACTCATCACTCTGTAGTGCTTTGAACAAAGCAATATAATATGTGGCTGTGGTTTAGTATTGCAACTCTGGCAATCACCTTGTCTTTTATATTTTTCAGTGACTCTCCATTTTTAGGCAAAAATAAGCCTGCTTTTGTTTTTGTTTGTAAGGAATATATAAAACAAGATGAGAGACCAAACTTCATTTTTCACAAAGTTGTTTTAATTTGGTCACTATTTTTCTGTCGGTATGATGTACAATGCATGACCACTGAGACTGTTTCACTGCAAACCTTTGCCACAGCCAGTGTGTTCACACATAAATGGATGCTTTCTACATGAAAAAAGGGAATGTGGCTCTGGAGATTAAACATAGTTGTCTAACCACGAAGTTTTCTTGACCATCAGCATATATCTCTTTTTTGGACCATACATTGTAATATGTTGCTTAAGATAATCTTTGAATTTGAATATTTGCAAAAATATATTTCTCATGTTGCCCCTTCATACTTCACATAATATTGTCTTTTGTGATTTCCCTCTCATGTTTCAGGAAGTTGTGCCCATGGTCTTGCCTCACAGAAACATATTTTCTGACATACATAGCTGTCTGAACCTTTCTCCTTCATTTCAACCCACTGGATGAAGCAAAGTATTGTCCCCAGACTTCGTGGTGACACTTGAAGTGTGTTTCATCAGGATATAACCACTGATGGATGAACAGCTACTGCTATTTCATTAAGATTATCTTACAACTTTAAAAATCACATACATTGTTTTTACTGATTTTCATGTTTACATTCCAATATTTTTAAAATTTGATTTTGTGTTGAATCTTTTATCACAACCACTAGGTGCACAAAGGGCTTTTTTTTTTTTTCTGTGCAGATCAAGATCAAAGGACCATGATGGTAGTTCCTGATGAAGGTTTTCCCACAACTTTCATAGTCACAGACAATTTCTTCTCCACCCCATGTTCTTGCCTAGGTGATGTCTAACTGTCAGGTCTTGTAGTAGGAGATGTACTTGGGAAAGGAGATAAACCTCTAAGGAAGCACAGAGGCGACACAGGGTAGGGCTGGGCTCTCGCAGGCTAAAGGGAATTTGCTGGCGAAGGCAAGAAACTACTTTGCTTGGATCATCCCCCAGGCATCTACCTCCTACTCCAGGATGGATGCTCTGCCCCAGCCAGATCCCCGAACAGATCCCACAATTCACCCCAGAGGTATGGTTTAGGCATGTGGGGCTTCAACTTTTTTAACTCATACATATTTCTACTTAACATGTTCAGCCTTTCATGTAGCTTCTTAAACATATAGAATAAAGTTATACTATATGTTATAATGTTCATTTTTTATAATTCCACTTGCATCTTTTGGAAGTATTTTTCAATAAGTTAATTTTGAATTCATTGTGGGTTGTATTTTCTAATTTTTTTTTTGCATAATTATATCTTTTGGTCAGACAACAGATGGGAAATTTTCTTATTTGTACTGCAAATTTTTGTATTTTAATAAATATTATTGAGCTTTGTTCTGGAAGGCAGTTAAATTTCTAAGGAATTGCTTGACTCTTTGAAATCTTGACTTAAAGCTTTTCTGGTGAAACCAGAGCAGCCTAAGACTAGGACTAATTGTGATCCCTACAGATTCAAAACTTTTATATTCTTGTCAATAGATTTTGAGATTTTCTAACTTGGTTCTTGGAAATAGGACTGATTCTTAGCTTGTGTGAGTATGGGGATTTTTATCCTTAATCTGTTCATATAGTTTCTTACTAGGAATTATTCCCTTGAATCCTTTTTGGGGTACTTTACCTGATGATTTCATTTTCTGTAAAAGCTATGTGGAATTTAAGTGTAGTTTGAAAGAGACTTTTTGTAGTTAACTTGAAATCATTTTCTGTGCTTCTGTCTTCTCTCTTGTAGACTGCCTTGCTAACCCTTGCTGCCTTGGCTTCCTTGGCTCCAGATTCATCTCCTTAGCTCAAAAAGATAAGAAAATCAGAATGTACATGGATTCGCCATCCTCAAATTACTAGCTGAACACTTTCTTCTTGTGGTAAGCCTGGCAATCATTAAGCTAAACTTGTTCTTTTCTCTCTCAAATCAGTGAATTTAACTGCCTGATAACCAATGTTTTAACAACCATTGTTTTGTATATATTATGGGTTTTATTATTGTTTGAAATAAAGGATAAATCCAGTCATATTATAGTTCTATTATTCCATCTTAGCTGAAATCATTAGAAAAGTATACATTTTAAATTCTATTGGTGAAATTTACCTACTCATTATATATAATTTATGCTCTTCATGCCCTAAGAAATATTTGCCTACTACATTTAGATTCATTGTTTATACTGATTTAATTTTTTTTAGGGTATGGTGAGAATGAGATTAGTTTTTATTTATTTGGATATTCAAAGGTGTCATCACCATTTCTTGAAAAACCTATTCTTTATACATATGAATGGACTAAATGCACCACTGAAAAGACAGAATGACAAAATGGATAAAATATCATGTGGCAGCAATATATTATCTCCAAGAAACTCATCTCACCAGAAAGGACACTCACAGACTCAAAGTAAGAGGATGCGAAATAAAATTTCAAGCAAACAGAACACATACGAAAGCAGGAGTCACAATCTTAATGCCAGACAAGATACCCTTTAAGTTATCAAAAATTAAAAACATACAGAAAGTCACTATATAACGATAAAAGGTTCAATTGATCAACAAGAAATATCCATCCTAAACATATATGCACGCAACATAGGAGCACCAACTTTCATAAAGCAGTTTCTAGGTAAACTTAAAAAAGATATTGAACAGGATAGAGATCCTGGAAGCAAAACCTCAATTTCTCAACCAATTCATCTTTGACAAAGCCTCCACTACCAACCACTGGGGAGAGGAGAACCTATTGAGTAAATGGTGCTGGAAAAACTGGCTAACCGCATGCAGGAGATTAAAATAAGATCCCTATCTATCACTATACACAAAAACAACTCTAAATGGATCAAAGATCTAAATGTAATACCTCAAACTATAAGAGCCTTAGAAAATGTAGGAGACACCCTTATTGAAATTGGAACTGGGAACCAATTCCTGATCAAAGCTCCAAGTGCCCATGCCTAATAGATAAGATAGGTAAGTGGGACCTCATCAAACTGATAAGCTTCTGCAAAGCCAAAGAAACCATCAAGAGAGCAGGGAGACAGCCCACAGACTGGGAAAAAATATTTGCCAACTGTATGTCTGACAGAGGTCTAACATCTAGGATATACAAGGAACTCAAGTGTACCAAAAAGAAAAAAACAAAACAAAACAAAAAAACAGCCCCATTACAAAGTGGGCAAAAGATATGAATGGACAGTTCTCAAAAGAAGACATACAAGCAACCAGTAGATACATGAAAAAATGCTCAACCTTACAGTCATCAAAGAAATGCAAATTAAAACTACACTGAGATGCCACCTAACTCCAAGATGGCTATCATCAATAACTCAAAAAACAACAGATGCTGGAGAGGATAGTGTAAAGGGAACACCATTACACTGTTGCTGGGAGAGTAAACTAGTACAGCCATTGTGGAAAACAGTGTGGTGATTCCTAAAAGATCTAAAAATTGACCTTCCATACAATCCTGCAATCCTCCTACTGGGAATATTCCTGGAAGAACTCAAATCACTCTATAAAAAAGATACCTGCACACATATGTTTATTGCAGCATTGTTCACAGTACCAAGAACATGGAACCAATTGTGCTGCCCATCAAAAGAGGACTGGATAACAAAAATTATGGTACAAATACACAATGGAATATTATGTAATCATAAAGAATAACAAAGTCAAAACTTCAAAGTACCTGAATGGACTTAGAGTCTATAATACTGAGTGATCTTTCATAGAAACAAAGAACTGAGTGTCACATGTTCTCACTCATAAGCAGACTTTGAGCAATTATTGTAATACTATAAGAAAAGGATTGGCAGTAGCAGGAAACTCCTGGGAGAGGGCAGGAAGCAGGATTGGCAGTAGTGGGAATCTTTCTGGGAAAGGGGGAGCACACGTCATCAACAAGGCTGCCTGCATAATGAACATTTGTATACCTAACACTGAATTGTTCCCCACATCTTTAAATTTAAAAAAAATTAGAAGGGGGGGAAAAGAATGAAATTGTCTTTTGCACATTTATTTTGTACCCTGAGTCCTTTATCAATAAAGGGAGGTTTTTGATAGATTCTCTTGAGTTTTGATGTATAGGATCATATCATCAGCAAAGAGAAATAACTTAACTAGCCTTTTTTTTTTTTTTTTCCTATTTGGATACCCCTGATTTCCTTCTCTTGTCTACTGCTCTTGCTAGGACTTCTAACACAATGTTGAATAAGAAGGATGAGTGGACAGCCTTGTCTTTTTCTAGTTTTCAGGGGAAATGTTTCCAATTTCACTCTGTTTAACAATATGCTGACTGTAGGTTTATTGTAGATGGCACTTACTATTTTAAGATGTGTTCCCTCTATGCCTAGATTCTTGAGGGTTTTTATCAAGAAAGAATACTAGATTTTTTCAAAAGCTTTCTGCATCTAATCATATAATCAGCAGTTCTTGTGTTTACATCTGTGTAGTATTTGATTACATTTATGGTCTTAAGATGTACCAGCCCTTCATCCTCTGGATAAAGCCTACTTGTTCACAGTGGATGATTTTTTAGATGTGTTGTTGGATCCAATTTGCTAGGATCTCATTGAGAAATTTTGCCTTTATGTTCTTTTGGGATATTGGCCTGTAGTTCTTTTTTGCTGTTGTTGAATCTTTACCCAGTTTGGGTATCAGTGTGATGTTAAGCTTCTTAAAGTGATTTTGGAAGAGTTACATCTTTCTCAGTTGCTTGGAATACTTTCAATAGGACTGGTATCAACTCCTTCTTATATGTTGTTTAGGATTCCTGTGGAAAGCCATCTGGTCCTGGGAATTTTTTTTTTTTTTGTAGGTAGTTTTCTTATGACAGAGTCAATTTCCTGGGATGTTATTGATCTATTATTGTCCCAATGTCTTCTTGTTTCAGCCTTGGGAGGTTATGTGATGTCAAAAGTCCTCCATTTCCTTTAGATTATCAAATTTGTCTCTATACAGTTGTGCAAGATAATCTTTGACAATCTTTTTAATTTCTTCAAGGTCAGTTGAGATTTGATCTTTCATGCTATTTAGTATCCATGTCTTTGTGGGTTTGGGAGGAATTTTATTGGTGTTATATTTATTTGTCTTTCACTGGGGTCTGAGAAGGTGCATGACAGTATTTTGGTCTTATGAAATTTGTTTATGCTTGATTTATAGCCAAGGATGTGATTGATCTTGGAGTAGGATCCATGTGGTGCTGAGTAGAATGCATATTCCATGGTTATTGAGTGGAGTGTTTCTGTAGGTATCTATTAGGTCCATCTGGTCTAGTGTCAAGTTGTGGTTCTGGATTTCTTTGCTAATTTTTTGCTTCAATTTCAATCTGGGGTTCTTGGTTGGGTATTTAAGTATCCAGTGACAATAGTGTTAGAACCAATTTCTAATTTTAGTTTAATTAGTAATTATTTTATAAGTGCTGGTGCTCCTGTGTTAAGTGAATATATGTTTAGGATGGATATTTCTTATGGATTGAAAAATTTATCATTATGTAGGGTTCTTCTGTATCTTTAAATTTTTGATAGCTTAAAGGCTGTTTTGTATGATATTAAGATTGTGAATCCTGTCTTCTTTTGTGATCCATTCACGTGGAAACTCATTTTCCATCCTCTAACTTTGAGCATCCCTTGTGTTGAGATAAGTTTCCTGGATCCAGCAAATAATTGGGTCATGGTTTCTTATCCAGTTTGCCATTCTGTGTCTTTTCAGTGGTGCATTTAGTCTATTCACATTCAAGCTGTTTATCGAAATGTGATTGCTTATCCCCATCATGAGGTTCTTATAAAGTTTTTTCTTTGTTTGTTTGTTTTCTTTTAACTTTTGGATTGATATGTGTGTGTGTTTTCAAATTTTCAGTCATGATATATTCTCTGTTCTCCTTTTCTCTTGGGAAACACGTGGTCCTTTTTTTTTCTTTCTTCTGTGCTTAATACTTTTTAAAGCATCTCCTATAGAGCTGATCGGAAAGTTGCATGGTCTTTCAGAGATTGGATGTCTGGGAAGTATTTTAATTCTCCATCACTGATGAAGTCAAGCTTTGCTGGGTAGAAAATTTTTGTTGAAATTGTTTTTCTTTGAGGACTTTGATTATTGGATTCCAGTCCCTTTTAGCTTATAGCATTTCTGCCAGTAGGTCTGTTGCTATTCTGATTGGTCTTTCCCATTAGGTAGTTTGATCTTTCTCTCTTGCTGCCTTTAGGATTTTTTCTTTTGTGCCTACTTTGTGTAGGTGAATTCGTATGTGTCTATGGGTTGATCTTCTCATTTGATGTCTTGTGGGTGTTCTTTTTATCTCTTGTGTTTGTATGGTCACATCTCTGGTGAGATGGGAAATCTTTCTTGGATAACCTCCTGGAATACTTATTCTAAAGCAGTCTCCATTTCCCTTTCTTTTTCTGGGATAACAGTCTGACATAGGTTCAACCTCTTGACATAATCACACATCTCTTGGAGGCTTTGTTTTTTCTTTCTCAGTTTTCTTTCTGGTTTTTGCAGATCAGTTTAATTCTATGTTTTGGTCTTCAGATTCTGAGATTCTTTCTTCTGCTTGATTTATTCTGATGCTCATGCTTGTCATCTTGTTATTTATTTCCTGGATGACATTTTTTTATGACCAAAATCTCT
Organism: Carlito syrichta; assembly: GCF_000164805.1. Classification (NCBI taxonomy): domain Eukaryota; kingdom Metazoa; phylum Chordata; class Mammalia; order Primates; family Tarsiidae; genus Carlito; species Carlito syrichta. Next base: position 56,929 of record NW_007231947.1, read on the forward strand.
GTTACATGTTCTTTCAGTGTTGCATCTTGTCTTTCTTGAGTCTCATTCACTTTTTTCATCCATTCCCTAATTCCTGATGTATTCTGGAACCAGTTGTTGGTTACTTCCATTTTGAGGGCTCTGAGATCTGATTTTTCAGGTGTTTTTTTCTTTGTAACACTGAAAATTACCTGTGTTCCTCGAGTGGTTTATCTTCATTTGTGACCAATCTCTTTCTTTTCTTCTTTAGTTCCATTATTAAGTGGCAGTGAGAGACTTTCACTTGTGATGTTTGCTCAACCCTCTATTCTTTCCTGATCAGAGCTCTGAAATTGTTCTATTTTGAAACAGGACTTTGGGTGGGCAGCTTTGCTGTCTCTTCTAGTTTTGAACGTTGAATAGGGTGGAGGATAGGGAGCTAGGATTCAGAAACTACTCTCAAATCACAATGTTCACCGATTGTGGTATGGGTTCCCTGAGACTCATTTGCCACCACCACCCTACATGACAATGCAATAGGTATGTGTGTGTACTCCCTGAGTCCATGATACGGTACCAGTAATGAGGAGATCAGAGAAAAGTAGAATGAAATAAGATGGACAAAAATTAAAAAAAAAAATTAAAACACAGAACAACAGCAGAAACCAAAGCAAAAAACAATTAAATAAATACACACACACCCCAAAGCAAATTGGAATAACAACAAAGCAAAACAAAACAAAACACTACAAAAAGAAAAATAGGAAAATAAAGCACACCCACACCCCCAACCCAAAATGAAAGCAGAAGAAAAAAAAGGGAAAAGAAAGAGAAAAAAAGAATTCAAATTGAACTCTCACACATGTATTCACACACACATTGAACTAAAAACAGAGTAGAACTAAAAAAGCATAAACAAACAAAAAAACACAAAGATTAGCACTCAATTTTTCATATACAAATATAAGCAGAACATAAAAATTTAAGAAGGAAAACAAAAGATAAAAAAGGATTGGGGAGGTATACAGATTGAACCCTCACATGCACATTGATATACAAAGAAAAAATATTAAAAAATTAAAAACCAACCAACCAACCACAAAAGAAATCCTGGTGTCTTGTGGGAGTTTCTGTAATTGTTCCTCTCAGCTGCCCCTCTGCTATCTCCTGCAGAGCTTTTTCCCCATTCACAATCTCACCAGTGTCTAGCCCACGGAATGAGAGGGCAGTAGGAGTATGTAGGGCTCAGTCCTCTCCTCCTACTCTAGTGTGATCAGTGGGATCCCCTCTGGTAGGGTTATGTAGGATTGTCTTTTCCCCAGGTATTGGTGGGAGACCCCAGCCAGGCTTATCTTGGTGTGGAGTCCTCCTATTACAGCTGACATCCAAGCTCTGCCTGGGTTTATCCCTCTCAATTGTGCCCCAGTCATATGTGCCTGACATTCAAAGGACTGCTGAGAGGGAGTGAGTTTGGTCAGCCATGGACTCACCACTGATCTCTCTGGAAATCTTCCTCATCCCTTTCTGGTCACACCACCCTTTGTCCTGAAGTTGAATCCAGGTAGAGAGTTAGGTGACTGAGATTTACCACTCATTCTGTCCCTCTGAAGTTTGTGCTTTTGGGATATTCCCTCTGGGTCTTGATCACCCCCTGAGTGATCCATTGGTTAGAGAGATTGGGTCTGTTGCTCTATGGTGACCAAATCAGAGCACTTTCCTGCTCCATTTCCATCATGGTGGCAGGGTGCCTCTTTTGTCTTCACTAGGGGGGTTCTACTTCTGGACTCCCTCACTGTGCTCCTTTTGCAGCCCTTGCTACCAGTGTCTGGCCAGCCAGGTACTGCTGTGTTGAGGCAGAGACTGGAGCTAGCAGTCTCTCCTGGCAGCTTCTTCCTGGGAAGGGCTTTGTTGATTTTACAAATGGTGCTCGACTTCTGCGCCTGGGAAATGGTAGGGACTAAACAGACCAGCTGTGGCACCAACTGCTTCACCAGGAGAGCTCTGGTCTCTTGCTCCTGAGTCCCTACTCAGTCAGTCACTCACATGTCCACTTACTCACTGACAAGTGTGTAAAATTTTTCATAAACTCACTCACTCACACTGGGACTCACTTAGTTCAGCTGGCTCTGTTGCCATCTTCCTAAGAATTCTATATGCTTTTAATTAGTGTTAGACTTTTCTCTGACTTGCAATTAAATACTTTTTCATGAGTATAGTAGTTTTCAGACATCCCTTTAAGCATTTCTTTCAGATACCATCGTCTATTGTTGCCAACTGTTCAATATCTGAAAAAACTGCTCTTTTATATATTTTGTGATTCTTTCTCGTTTTTATTTTAAGTTTGGAAGAAAAATCTGGAATCTGTTATTTCATCATTGTCATAAAGAGGGTACAATTTATTGTTTTAAAGTATTTTTTCACTTTATATACAATGAGTAGTCTTTCCTGTCAATTAGCATTTATGTAATAACACTTACTGAATGATTATATCATAGTGTCTAGGTATTACAACTTAATTATTAATTCAAAATTGGTTTATCTCTGGGTTATGTATGGCTTTCCAGAATTTAAAAAAAAAATTTGCTGTCATCTATTAAGAATAAATTAATAATTGTCATGACTTTTCTTATCAATTAAGAACATGAAAATAAGAGGAAGAATTATAAGATTTTTTTAAAATTTTAATTCAGTTTTTACTTAACTATGTGTATGACACATATGTGTTACAGGAT
>NW_007231948.1:0-72557 GCF_000164805.1 Carlito syrichta
ATTATAAAAAAAAAAAAAAAAAAAAAAAAAAAAAGATGTACATTCTACCCAGGACAATATACAGATTTAATGTAATACCCATTAAATCACAAGCAGCAATCTTTTCAGACTAGAAACAGTACAGGAATTCATATGGAAACATAAATGGCCACGAATAACCAAAACAATCCTTAGCAAAAAAAAAAAAAAAAAAAAAAGCAGGAGGTATCACACTCCCAGACTTTAAACTTTACTATATGGCTACAATAATCAAAACAACCTGGTATTGGTACAACTACAGGCATATAGACTAATGGAACAGGGTAGAGATTCTGGAAGCAAAATCTCAATTTCTTAACCAACTTATCTTGGATAAAACCTCCACCATCAACCACTGAGGAGAGGAGAGCCTTTTCAGTAAATGGTGCTAGGAAAACTGGCTGACCACATGCAGAAGATTAAAACAAGATTCCTATCTAGCACCATACACAAAAATCAACTCTAAATGAATCAAAGACCTAAATGTAAAATCACAAACTGTAAGAACTTAGAAAATTCAGGAGACACCTTTATGGAAATTGGAACTGGCAACCAATTCCTGATCAAAATCCCAAGTGCCCATGTCATAAGAGATAACATAGACAAGTGAGACCTTATCAAACTGACAACATCTGCAAAGCCAAAGGAACCATCAAAAGAGCAGGGAGACAGCACCCAGTCTGGGAAAAAATATTTTCCAACTGTAAATCAAGCAAAGGCATAACATCCAGGATCTACAAATAACTCAAACATGGCGAAAAGAAAAAACAAACAAAAAACAACCAAACAGCCCCATTTCAAAGATATGAATGACACTTCTCAAAAGACATGAATAAACACTTCAAATTAAAATCATACTGAGATACCACCTAACTCATCAGGATAGCCATCATCAATAACTCAGAAAACAACAGATGCTGGAGAGGATGCAGTGAAAAGGGAACACTTCTACACTGTTGATGGGAGTGTAAACTAGTACAACATCTGTGGAAAACAGTGTGGTGATTCCTAAAAGATCTGAAAATCAACCTTCCATATGACCCCGCAATTCTACTACTTCTGAGAATATACCCAGAGGAACTCAAATCATTTTATGAAAAAGATACCTGCATATGCATGTTTATTGCAGCATTATTCACAATAGCAAAAACATTGAACCAATCGTGCTGCCCACTGAAAGAGGACTGGATTTAAAAAATATGCTCCATATACACTATGGAATACTATGCAGCCATAAAGAAGGATAAAATTATGAACTTCGCAGTAACTTGAATAGACTTAGAGTCTATAATACTGAGTGATCTATCACAGAAACAAAGAACTGAGTACCACATGTTCTCACTCGTAAGCAGACCTTGAACAATTATCATAATACTATAAGAAAGGAATTGGCAGTAGTGGGAAACTGCTTGAGGGAGCACATCTAATGAACAAGGGTACCTGCATAATGAACATTTGTATTTCTAACCTTGAATTGTACCCCACATCTTTAAAATAAAAATTAAGTAAAAAACATTACAGCAATAAAAAATAATACAAAAAAAACTCTCCGTTTGATGCAATACACCTATCAAAACAAATGTGTCTCCAGACAAAAGCATTTCCACTGCTCAAAACAGTTTTAAACTTGTCAATTTTGATGACTTTTAGTGCTTCTCCCATGTTTTGTTTCTCCTGTTCCACATGGGCAAAACATTTCCCTTTAAGAACTTTTTCAACAGTGGGAAAAAAGTCACTCTGGGCAAAATTTGGTGAATAAGGAGGGTGGGGCATGGAAGTCATGCCATATTTTAGTCAAAAACTGCATAACACTCAGTGTAGTGTGGGTAGGAGTGCTTGTAAATATCTTATAAACATCCTGTAATGAAATGGAAAAACGCTTTGAAAGAATCTCCCCCCAAAATTCACTGAACCTGAACGCAGCCTTTCTGAACAATGCTAGCTGGTACACTGGTGCTAATGAGTTCCTAGAACACTTTCCTAGTAGGGGAAGCCTGCACTACAAAGGGCCCATTTGGTTTTGGGGGGATCCCCATTGTATGTAAATTATGGGGCATGATTTCATTTTTTGGAGGGGTCCTCCTTGTATGTAACTTATGGATCATGATCAATGGATGAAATGCCTGCCTTTTATACTTTTTTTGAATCTTACAGGTCTATCAGCAGACCCTGTGCCACATCTTTCCTGTTTGGTCCATGAGTGGGGATGCAGATGGAATGAAGTCACCAAGAGGTAGCTTGCTCTCCTTGTGTCTCATCTCTGACCCTCCATCATTGCTTTCATCTCTTTCCTGAAGGCCATCCTTCTTTGGTTTCATGCCCACATGGCAGAATTTGGCCATCCCGCATTTCCTATAATTGCATGTCAAAGGTCCAATCACATGTGTAGATCGAATCTGATCTAGTTTTATTAGAGGGTCATTCCTGGACCAAACTACAATTTCCAGGGAATAGAATCACAGGATATCAAGATGGCTGCTGTGGCAGGCGGGCAGCCTACAAATGTCTGCAATGAAATATCCATTTCCCATTTTCTAGTACTTTTCCTGTGGCAATCACTTCTAGGTAAAGAACCAGAATTCCTAGCTTTTATTCAGGTGGTAGTGCTAAAGTACATGTTGCATCTGGGTATTATTATAAATACCAGATATTTTGCTCCAGAGCTCATTTCTCTTGAGAAAAAAACAGTCTATCCACTTCTCTGTTGCAGAAAGTACCAGATAGTTATGTACCAGCTGATTGTTGAATCTTTCTCAAATCAGTTCCTATAGGGTGAATCAGATTTTCTCTAATTTTCTAGCTTACTTCTTTAGTGTTTGTCCTAAAACTTGAAGGTTGCAGGGAAGAAACTAGCTGGGGTGTATTTAGCTGGATTCTGTAATTTGATATTTCTGAATATTAGAAGGAAAATCTTTTGCTTCCACCCATCCAAAAAAAAATTCCAATGCACTAACCTATAACTTTATCTGGAGTTTAGCCAAATATTTATGGTTATGTCATAACATTTCTAGATACAGAACATTTATTTGTGATATTTTAGAGAATTTTGGAGTAAGTCAATCAGCATAGAGAAAGGGGTCAATTTATTGTCCAGAATAAATTGGCTGAAAGTGTCTAGATTTACTCTGCGAATTCCACCTGAAGGGAGTGGGTGGGGGGAGATATAACAGACCTGGTATCACAGAGTTATTTTAATTCATATGTAGTGTACTTGGAAGCCAGTAATTTCATTTTGCACCATTATCAACACCTTGCATAACACTGCAGGACAGCATACTTGCTCAGATCTCTTTCTATTTGTATGATGTTGATCAATAGCTGGGGCTCTTTGAACTTTAGTTTCTCCATCTAAAAAATAGAATAAGGTTACTATATGGATTATATTAATGTTGATTTTTTAAAAACTACATGATCTAGGATCTGAATAACACTCAACAGAAGTAGCTATGCACTTTATATACTTAACAAATCCTCATGAAAATCCTATGAAGAAATACTACTATTATCCCATTTTATTGATTAGGAAATTGAGGCAGAGAGAACCTCAGAACCTTTCCCAGGTGACAACTTGATACAGTCTGACTAACATCTGTGTTCTTACACCATGTTATGCTATCTTCTCAATGAATGATAGTTATTATCATCACTGTCATTATTTTTGTTACTTGAAAATTAGAGTATTCTGCACTTAGACCAAGGAATCATCAATTTGGGAAAGGGTCCTTATTTTTCTAAGGGGGCAACCAAGTTTGAAATATCTGGGAGAAGGTATTTTATAATAGTGTATCTGAAAAGGATATTTTATATGAGCATAGATCTTATCTTCCTCAAGCCTCCAATCTGCTTCCAAGTTATCTCAGAACTTTCCTTTTTTAAATTGTGGGATACAATTCAGGGTTAGGTATGCAAATATTCATTGTGTAGTTACCCTTGTTGATGAGGTGTGCCCCCCTCCCCAAGCAGATCTTGACTACTGTCAATCCCACCTCCCCGCCACCCCCCCCTGCAGTTTCCCACTACAGACAATCCTTTTGTTATAGTATTACAGTAGTTGTTCAAGGTCCACTTATGAGTGAGAACATGTGATACTCAGATCTTTGTTTCTGTGAAAGATCACTCAGTATTATAAACTCCAATTCCATCCACGTTGCTGCGAAGTTCATGATTTTGTTCTTCTTTATGGTTGCATAATATTCCATTGCGTATATGTACCACATTTTTTTAATCCAGTCCTCTTTTGCTGGGTAGTACGGTTGTTTTCATGTTCTTGCTATTGTTAACAATGCTGCGATAAACATACATGTGCAGGTATCTTTTTTATAGAGTGATCTGAGTTCTCCCGGGTAAATTCCCAGTAGGGGGATTGCAGGGTCATATGGAAGGTTGATTTTTAGAACTTTTAGGAATTGCTACACTTTTTTCCACAGAGGCTGTACTAGTTTACACTCCCACCAACAGTGTAGAAGTGTTCTCTTTTCACCACATCTTTTTTAGTATCTGCTATTTTTTGAGTTGTTGATGATGGCCATTCTGACTGGAGTTAGGTGGTATCTCAGTGTAGTTTTAATTTGCATCTCCTTGATGACTAGTGAAGCTGAAGATTTTTTCATGTATCTGTTGGCTGCGTATATGTCTTCTTTTGAGAAGTGTCTATTCATATCTTTTGCCCACTTTGTAATGGGGCTGTTTTTTTCTTTTCAGCACGTCTGAGTTCCTTGTAGATCTCTCAGAACTTTCAAAACTGTCTGTGGCTACTGAAAGTTATAAAGTTTGCTGTCCTCCCCAACTGACTCTTTCTCCTTAATTACTTTTACTTTCTGTCCTTCATCAGCATTTCCAAATCTTTTGGAGACGTGCATTTCAACCATGTGCTAGAATGAAACTTAGCTAGCTGACTAGTAAACCCACTGAGGTGGATTACCTGAAAAAGTCCCAAAGAAATGACTGTTTGAAATAAGAGCACATTAATAAAAATAACTTTATAACCTCAGACATGATGGTTGAGATAAATTTCGAGTAGTGTAGGGGTTGGGGTAGGAAGACAAGTTTGGGAGGAGGGAAGATTATTTCCTAGCAGCTAGAATTGCTGCAAACTTTATCCTGGTATTAGGTTTGCCTACTCCTATGGTTATTCCAAGATAATGAGATAACCTCTGGACCATGCCCTGTAGTGCTCCTTAAACATTATTTTGTGTAGTTCCCATTTGACCAGCTGATGAGGTACATTTGGTTCTTCTCATTGTGATCATATTTCCAAGTTAGCACTTTTCAATAAGAATTAACACTATCAACTTTAATTAAGAGCAGGAGTTAGGGCACATGAGTCTTTCAGTTCATGTCAGCTTACCAGAAATATGGATTCTGACTAATGAAATCACTAGGAAGATGCTTGATTACATCAGAACATAGTAGTTGTGATGAGCAGCTGATAATTGTGTGTTTACATACATAATGTTTTTTTTATTAAAAAATTATATTTTCTGGCCTGGCGTGGTGGCTCACGTCTGTAATCCCAGCACTTTGGAAAGCCAGGCAGGAGGATTTCTTGAGTCTAGGAGTTCAAAGCCAGTCTAGGCAACATAGTGAGACTTTTCTCTACAAAAGTGGAACAATTAGCTGGGCATGATCGCACACACATGTAGTCTCAGCTACTTGGGAGGCTGAGGCAGTAGGATTGCCTGAGCCCAGGAGGTTGAGGCTGTGGTGAACCATGAATATGAAGTGTAGCCTGGGTAAGAGAGTGGGACTCTGACTCAAATACATATATTTACACATATATATGTATATATGCATATATACATATATATTCCATCTTAGCATGGTAATGTGTTGAGATCTATACAATCACAGGCTTAATTAAATATAGACACTCTTTTAGGAATCATTGTTGATAAGGAACCTGAGTACCATGATAGTCTATGCTTACAAGAATTTGTAAGACAGAGACTACAAGCATTGATGTTAAATACATTCTTTCAAGCAAGTCAAATGAGGATCAGAGATGTGACATGGCTCCCGCATGGCATCAGCTGTTTCATGGTCAAATCAGGAGTTGAGCTCATGTCCTGGGACAATGAAGGTGGGACTCTTCTCAGGACAACTTTGGAATAGAGGCCAGCTTGTCTTGGTATTTACCATAGCTCCTCTTGCTGTACCATGTTTGGGTAACTGCTCAACTTGTGTATTTGTTTTAACTCACCACTTCATGTATATTTCTATCTCCATTTCTTGCCATATCCTGTCTGCCTCTTTCTCCTACAAGGGCACCATACTATTTGTCATTTAAATAACACATTGCAATTTTTCTCTTCTCTAAGTTTTTTCTCACAATGTACTAGCTGTCAGGCCTGTCCCTCACCTCCTCTCTTTCTTTGGGCTATGTTGATCCTATCCATCTTTTTATATTAAACTTCAGTGGCCACCTCTTTCAGGAAAGTTCACCTTATTTTCTGCTGATATGCTAAAAATAGTGATATGTTGGCTCATTTAACAATAAAATGAATTATTATGTTAATATATCATGTATATTATGTAATATCCACAAGATGGAAATTAGAATGACATAACATAAATGAAAATATTAATTCTTTTATTTCTTCTGCCACCCCACAAAGCTGTCATGTATACTCCACTTAGGAGACTGCTGGTGTAAAGCAATAGCTCTCAAATTAACAAAAAAAGTAACTACGTGAAGTAATTGATATATTTATTAGCTTCATTGTGGTAATCATTTCACCATGTATAAGCACGAGGAGGGACCCCCAAAAATTGAATTATTTTTTGGAGGAAAGATAGTATAGGACTCCCCCATCTGCATCAATACCAGCTAGCATTGTTGTGAGCAGCTGCATTCGGCTTCAGTGATTTTTTTTTTTTTTGGAGATTCTTTCAACACTTTTGTCCACTTCATGATGGGTGATTTATAAGTGCACCTGCCCATACTGCACTGAATATTCAGCAGTTTTTGATCAGAAACTCCCTCCCTATTCACCCAATCTCACTCTCAGTGACTTTTTTTTGTTTCCCTGTAAAAAAAAAGTCCTCAAAGGGAAATGTTTTGCCAGTGTGAAAGAAGTGAAATAAATAAGGCACTAAAGGTATCAAAAGTGATATGTTCAAAAACTGTTTTCAGCAGTGGAAAAAGTATCTTAATAGGTTTATTTCATCAAATGGAGAATACTTTGAAGATGATAAGTTTAAACATGTAAGACTAAATACACATTTTTTTCTTTTTTTTAAATTATAAAGATGGGTACAATTCGGGGCTAGATATACAAGTATTGATTATGCAGGTACCCTTGTGGACAAGGTATGCCCTCCCTCCCCTAACAGTTTCCCTCAACTGCCAATCCCACTCCCCCTCCTCTGACAGTTTCCCTTTACTACCAAACACTTTCTTATAGGATTATAATTGTTCAAGGTCCGCTTATGAGTGAAAACATATAGTACTCTGTTCTTTGTTTCTGTGATAGATCACTGAGTATGATTGACTCCAAATCCCTCCAAGTTGCTGCGAAGTCCATATATTTGTCCTTCTTTATGGCTGCATAATATACCATTGTGTATATGTACCACATTTTCTTTATCCAGTTCAGCTTTGATGGGCAACATGGTTGGTTCCATGTTTTCGCTATGGTGAATAGAGCTGTAACAAACATACGTGTGCAGGTATCTTTTTTGTAGAATGATTTGAGCTTCTCCAGGTATATTCCCAATAGGGGAATTGCTGGTCTATATGAAAGGTCAATTTCTAGTTCTTTTAGAAATCGCCACACTGTCTTCCAAAGAGGTTGCACTAGTTTGCATTCACACCAGCAGTGTAGAAGCGTTCCTTTTTCTCCACATCCTTGCCAGCATCTGTTTGTTTTATTAATGATGGCCATCCTCCTGGGGTTAGGTGGTATCTCAGTGTGGTTTGGATTTGCATTTCTCTGATGATGAGTGCAACTGAGCACTTTTTCATGTGTCTGTTGGCTGCCTGTATATCTTCTTCTGAGAAGTGTCTATTCATGTCTTTTGCCCACTTTTTAAAGGGGCTGTTTGTTTTTTTCTTTCGGCACATTTGAGTTCCTTGTAGATCCTAGATGTTAGGCCTTTGTCAAGTATTCAGTTGGCATTTTTTCCCCACTCTGAATACACATTTTTAATAAATAAATTCTGATTTGGGGGAGTTTTCCCTCATATATCAAAACTTCATTTTGTCCACCTTGCATATATACAATTTTTATTTGTTCACTATACCTCAAGCTGAAAAGAATTGGGAATGCACACACATACACACACACACAAAATGAATCATTAGGAGTTGTTTTTGAAAATGTAAATTCCCAGGCTTCTGTTAGGTATTGGTTGCAGGTGAGACAAGATGGGGCCTACAATCTATAATTTTTTATATACCTCAGGTAATTCTGATTCAGAGGCTTCATAGATCACATTTTGAGAAACACTTCTAGAGGAAAGGTGTTTGAAACCACCTCGAGTTCATCTCAGAATTCTTTTCTTAGCAGTTTTCTTCTTGTAATAGAAATCATGTGAGCAAATGTATATCAGTTATCTATTACTGTGTAACAAACCATGCCAAAGCTTAGTGGCTTAAAATTAAACTCATCTTATTTGCTCATGATCTGGTGAGTCTACACATTGCACTGGTCCCAGCTGGATTGTTTTGCTGATCTTGCCAAAGCACTCTTAAGCAGCTGCAGTTGCTGGCAGGTAGGCTAAAACCAGGTCATCTAGGAATCCTAAGCTGGGGTGTTTTCTCTTTGTTCTGTGTCTCTCATCTTCCAGGAGCCTCTCCTGAGATCTCCTTCACATTTGTGATTTCAGAGCAGCAAAACAGGACAAGACCTTCTACCAGGCACTTTTCAAGCCTCAATATGTTTGCTTATATCCCATTGGCCAAAGTCACCATGGCTAAGCTCAGAGTCAATGTACAAGTCACACCCCTAGGGCATAGATGTGGGTAGGTGTGCATCATTGGGAAAATTACAATAGTAATGTATCACAACATGAATTCATGTGTATGTAAATCACTCAGTATTTGATCAGTTCTTAGTAAATCAAAGTGAAGTCTATAGTACAGTCATCCTTGAGTGTCCAAAAAGGATTTGTTCCAGCACCTATCACAGTTACCAAAATCTGAGGATTCTCAAGGGCCATCGTCTGCCCTGCAGAACTGGCAAACACAAAAAATCTGCCTTCTGTCTTCATGGGTTCCACAACCATAAATACTCTATTTTCCATTGTTATTTGTTGAATCTGTGGGTGTGGAACCCACAGATAGGGAAGGTCAACTGTAATATGGCTGACAATACTTTACAAACAAATGTTTTATAGAAATAGCTGAGGAGATATGAATATTATACTCTGTGCTGCTTCAAATACACATCATGGAGATGGGAAAAATTATAACTTAGGCCAAGAAACTCTTCTGCTTCCTAGTTAGTTTATGAATTAGAGAAGAAGTATAAGGTAAGTTACTCCCACTTTAAATTCTGCTCAATAATAGCTCTTAGGTTTTCAAGAAGAGGGAGACTAGGCTGGGCTTGGTGGCTCAGCCTGTAATCCCAGCACTTTGGGAGGCCAAGGCGAGTGGATTACCTGAGCCCATGGGTTCGAGACCAGCCTGGGCAACTTGGCAGGACCTCGTCTCTACAATAAATCAAAAATTAGCTGGGCGTGGTAGCGCGGGCCTGTAGTTCCGGCTACTTGGAAGGCTGAGGAAGGATCACTGGAGTCCAGCAGGTCGACGCTGGGGTGGCCGTGAACATGTGTTGCCACTGCATCCCAGCCTGGGCGAAGGAGTGAGACTCCAACTCAAAAAAAAAAAAACAAAAGAAGAGGGAGCCTGATGACCGAGTCCTCATATACCTGGATCAGTTGACATCAAGCACTAAAGACCAAAAGTGGGATTCATCACACTCTATGCTTGAAGTTGGCCAAGCAGTGTACCTAGGTAGAGAGTGGTAAAAGGAGAGTAAGAATATCATGTGACATAATATTTTAAACATATTTGAGCTGATACTATATTTATGAGGAATCAGAGGAATAAAGCTTTGTGTTTATCAGTTGGTAACAACTTAGGATTTTTAAAATAAAAAAGTTAACAGGCGCCATCAAGAGACAAAACATATTGATTGTGGAGTGACATAGGAAATATTAAAGTCATATTAGCTAATGTTGGAAAGCATTAGATTTTTTCATCCACATGTGTTTATTTCATCTAGAAAGCTAGTAACGTAAACTGAACATTTGTTTGTTCACTCAATCAATGCTTATTTCGTAAGTACCTTCTCTATAGGTGAAGTACTGATTGTAAGTTTGATAGTCGACTTGACAATGTATGAAAAATCTGACAGTTCAGTAAATTGAAAGGCAAACCATCTCAATTCCTGCTTTTTAAAAGTATGTTTATTAACAGGGACAATGGTTTCATTCGGAATTTGTGAGAACCATTCACTTAATTTTGGCTCTGATCTTTTCATCTTGTACCTTTTTGTTCTTTGAATAACTTTGAAGTCCAAGAGCACAGTGTTCTCAGTATCTCTTCATGGTCCCAGGTTAGCAGCACTTGGTAAGAGAAAAGCTTTAATTTGTTTACATCAAACATGTGTTTGATCAAGTATCTAAACACTAAAGTTGTCTCTGTTCTGAAAGGCTTTTATTTTCTTAACTTTCCATGTCTCCCTTCTATTTCCACAAGTCTTTATTAAGTCCAAAGTACTCAGTATAAAATGAAAAACTTGGTCACTACATAATTTATTTGATCCATATAGACAGCTAGACCAGAACACCTTGCCTCAGAGGAACACTATTTCACCACTTTTAAGTAGTGAAAGCATGGATTCAAAGCTCAGTTTGGTACTGTGGAAATCATTCCCACAAAACCAAGAAATAGGACACTCAAAGCAAACACCGGATAAAGGGGTTATTGCCTCCGAGCTAATGAGCTGTGTTCAAGGTAGATGCTTCCTCTGTTAGCTTTCCTTTCACAGAGCTTAAACATAAACCTCAGTCACTGCTTTCATTTATTCCTCACTTCCTGCCTTGCTTGCTTCTCTTTTCTATTGAAATCAATTTTGACCATGATTATCCAGATTAAGTACATGTATATATGTCTACTTGATGCTGTGTACTGCATCTGCAACATACATTGATTGAGGCCTACAATATGACAGGTATATTTTTAGATGCTGAGGATATAGCTGTAGAACATTACAGAATCCTTGCCCTCAAGGGGCTAACATTCTCTTGGGAGAGACAAATAATGTATAATGCGCTAGAATGCTACACATCAAATGGAAACTAGACTTAGCTGCATGGCTAGGAAATGATTTTCTGAGGAGCTAATATTTTAGCATAAACATGAATAAAGTGAGAGAACAAGTCACAGGTGCATTGAGGAGAAAGGAATTCCAAGCAGAGGGAATAGCAAAAGCCCAAGATATGAGATTGCTTTGGTGGGGTGAAGACTTGTAGCCAAGAATCAAATCATGTGGGGTCTTGTAGGCTGTGATAAGGAATTTAGATCTGATTCTAAATGTGAAAGGAGTTGTGGGAGTCACATAATCTGATATATAGTTTAACTATCTCACTTAAATTCCTCACTTTAGTTAACAATACTTTTGCTCGTTTATTGAGCAATTACTTCACGGTAGTCATTGTTTAGATTTACATATTATTTCATCTAATCCTTGCAATAACCTATTAGACAGATAGCATTATGTCTATCTTATAGATGGAGAAATGGAAGAGCAAGGGATTTATTAACAAGTTTTCTCACCTAATAACTGACAGAACTGAGATTCAAGCCCAGGAATATCTAGTTTTGAGGCCCATGTTCGTTTTGCCATGTTGCTGCCTCTTCTTCATAAGGAATCTTGCAGGGGTCAAGATGGCTTGAGAATTGATCTGTGTATTGCTGAAAGGACACATCGGAAGGATCTTAGATTCTTAAACCTTGGGTTTTCCTTACCAGCCTTGAGCTGAAGAATGTAACATGGAAAATAAAATAAATTTCTGTCTTATTTTAGAGGTCCCTATAACAGCCACTGAATCTAGATTCTAAATCATACAGAGCACAAATACCTTGAGAACAAAACTTCTATTTTTTAATAATGTTTCTTTACCATTAATAATCATCATATACTGTTCCTTACATTGTAGGTGTTAAGTATTTTTATTTTTAGTAAGTTGTTACATTTTAAATTAATGCTATTAAAAACTATAATAAATGTAAATGTTCAAAGCAGAATTAAAAAATATAAATTGTCAAATAGTGTTAAAAATCAGGATCCTATTGTGCACTGTCTATAAGTAAACCAAACATAAATATAAAGTTAGATAATGATGCTAGATAGATAGATGATAGATATATAAGTAAAGTAATAAACTTACACCTTGCAAGCACCAAGTAAAAGAAAGTTAGAGGGTCTACATAAATGTACAAGTACTTAAGAGAGCTTCAAAAGTCACAAAGAAAAAACTTATAAAATGGTGTTAGATATTAAAAAATTTTAAGTATATTTTAAAAGCATTCATTTCTACTTTTGTCAAAATTGCATATGTACGTAGGTTTACGTGTCAAATATTGTAAGGCTGTTGATGCAAATAGCTGTTTTCTGCCTCCATTTTTTTGCTGGTCTACTCCTAACTTCATTCCCCATTTTCCAAAAGCAAATCCTTCTCGTCCTTCTAAATGTTTTTCTCTGTCTTTTATCTCCCTATTTTCAATATAAATAATAAAATAATATGTTCACACTGTCATTTCTTGATTTTTCAGTTGAAAGGTGAAGATTTAGTTCCTTTATACACACTCCCAACATGCTCACACATACCCTCACATAGACACATACACGGATGTCTATCTTCTCATCTCCTCAATGTATTTATACTGCTATTTTGGTATAAAGTAACATTCAATGTGTATGTTATTTCACAAATTATATGGTTCTGTAGCCATAATAAGTCTTTCTGTTCCAAATGCATCCCAAAATCACTCTACCTCTTGCCACTTTTATGGCTACATACCTGGTCTAAGATACCTTCTTTTCCCAGATTTTTGTAATAGCCTACGAACTGGTCTGTCTGCTTCTGCTGTTGTCTATCTATTAAAAATTTGCAACACAGCGGTCAGAGGGAGCTTTAAAACTCTTATATCAGATGCTGGTAGTTCTGTTCAAAGCCTCCAAAGGCTTTCCAAGCATTCAAAGTAACAGCCAGAGCCTTGCAATGATTCTTAAGGTCCCAGTAGGTGCCTTAAGGTGCCTGTCCCCACCCACCTCTCCAATTTCCCATCATTTTCTGTCACCAATCTCCAGCTACACTGACTGCCATGCTAGTTCTCAAAAATGCCAACTATACTGTCCCCTTAAGACCTTTATACTTCTTTCCTCTCCCGGGAGCTTTTCCTTCAGAGGCCACGTGTCTCAAACTCTCACATCCTTAAAGTGTTAGTGCAAATGTGCACTTTGTATAAAATATACCTCTTTCCTTATGGCATGCCTTTACTTTACTTTTCTCTGACCTACTTGATATAGTTACTTAGTATTTGCTGATTGTCTGTATCCACATAATCTAGAAAGCTCCAGGGGTAATGACATTGTCTGGTTCTCCACTGCTGTTTCCAGTGCCTGGAATAATGCTTGGAGATTATTATTATTATTAATAGGTGCTGATTGCATAATTGTTGAATAAATGAATTGCTTATATTTGAACCACACAGTATATGACTATTCATTTTATTTCTTATGCAATTGTTTGTCTGCCTTGGTGTTTTATGATTTCTTTTAGGAAATAGTATCAATTAATTGCTGAAATTGCTGAATTATTTCATTTTTTAAAGCATACTCTTCTCTTTCTCATCTTTTTTTTCTGTATATTCTTTTTTGAAAAGGGATTGCCATTAAATCTCTTGCATTTTCATTCCATTAAATTTTCAAATTTTCTGGTAATATAGATTTAATTTATACATTATATGTAATTTATATATATTTAAATCTGATAAAATGTATATGTATTTATAACATAAATGTATAAAATTATGTATATTAAATACAATTTAATATACTTATAATTTATGATATATGTTATATATAAATAAAATACATAAATACAAAATATACATATATTTATATATTTAATTTTCAGGGCAATTTTATGTTCTTAGACTAGTTTTTTTTACAGAAACAGTACTCACTTCTTGTTTCATGTACACAATGTTTTAAAACTTATTTAAGTATATTTATTTTAGCTCTTCTTGAAAGTTCATTTTTGTTCGATAAATTATTTGTTTTCTCTTTGTAGGTGTTAGTCAATGATATTTTTCACATTTCTGCTTTTGAAGTAGATGCTTTTGTCCCTTTTTTGCTGAATTGAGTTTTGTGACTATTTCAGGCCAATGGTACTGAGCAGGAGGGACGTGTGTCACTTTTAGACTAGAGAATTTGGCTGCCCATTCCAGACCCTCCTAGTTTTTTCCCTCATCTCTGGCATGGTGACTGGCAGGTTTGAGAGGGTGGCTGCCCTGCCAATCTAGGTCACTGAGTAACTATGATGTGCAGAGCCCACCTGGCAGCTCCTGGTGAGCACACAGCAAGAGAGAAAAAGCAGCCATATTTTTTCACACCACTGAAATGTTGAGGTTGTTTGTTTTGCAGCATTAACTCACCTATCCTCAATTATTGGGATAGGCTCTCAACTTGTTTTGTTTTGGTCTAATTTTTCAGATTAACAGGAATTTCCAAAAGCCAGGTGCTCTTTGGCTGAAGTAGGTTATAAAGAGGTGATAGATAGTGGATGTGGGCAGGTTTTGCACCAGGGTGATAGCACGGGAATGTGGCTGCATGTACATGCCTTGGTTTGTTCCAGGTTAGTTAGTTCAAGGTTAACTGGTTAGTATCTCCGGGGAATTCTTCAACATTTTACCTGAAAAGCAGGAAACCTGGAAAGGAGGAAATTTGGAGTTCTCACTCTGGAGTTAGTATACTTCTCCCTACTTTCCGTGTTTACAGTCTGACTTCTCACCCTTTTGCCCTGCCTTGTATCTCCAACTCAGACATCTCTCTAGTTTATTCCAGAGAATAAGCCTCCTCTATTAATTTATTTCTTACAGGGCATTAGCTTCTCTAGTTGGTTTTAGAGAATAAGCCTTCTCTCTCATACTAAAGTTGATAAGGGATCTGTTATCTGGGTGAACAGGGTCAAGGATAGGAGATTGGGCTCTAACATTTTGATATATAGACTTTATTTTTTTATTTTTTAAAAGATGTAGGGTACAATTCAGGGTTAGATATACAAATGGTCATTGTCCAGATAAAGTTTGGGCCCACATTTTGGTCCCCACTTCATCTGGTTTGAGATCAGGCACCCTTATTGATGAAGTGTGTCGCCCCACTCCGACTCCCCTGGCAGTTTTCCCAAACTGCCAATCCTTTTCAACGTGTTATCTTATTTTTAGTTCCAAACGAATTCCCAAAGTCTTCCAAAATTACCCAGCACCTCAAAATCTAGGTATCTTCTGCAGAGCATTTCAGCTTTTTAGCTGAAACAGCTATTAACATTTCTTGTTTGCTTTTATTTCCTTTCTTTTCTCTGTCTTTTTTGTTTCACACCATACATTTTTTTCTTTTACTGCTATATTAGTGTTGTTTGAGAAAGAAATGGAAATAACTGTGTTCAATCTTACATTTTTTAACTAGACACTCCTAACAAATGAATACTCTTGTTAGTTAAACTTGACTTAAAGCTTCCATCAGTCTTCTACAGAATCAGAACCCTGACTACATTTTATGCCAACCAGCTGTTTGTATACCATGGTTACTGTTGCAGATTATTAGACAACACAGCAGAAGGAAAAACATTTGTTGAGACTTTATGCCATCCCATACATTTCACCCTTTTAAAATTTAAAAATGTAAATGCAATGTGTAAAATTTAGTGGTTTCTAGTACATCCACAAAATTGTGCAAACTTCTATGCACTTTCAAAGAACTTCGTTGTATTTAATCCTATCAATCTCAGGAGTCACTATCATTAACATTGTGACAAACACACAGAATCAGGCCACAGAGACCAAGAAGCTTGCCCAAAACCTCACATGTAGAGAGAATGGATTCTGTACTTGAACCAAATCTGTCTATCTCTAAAATTCAAGTTTCTCCAGCTCACTCATTTGCTTAAGAAATAGTGAGTTTTCATCATGTTTTTCATTGTACCAATGCACCTTGAGAGGTATTAAATAAATTCTTTTCAGTTCTCTCATTCACGTAATAGAAATAATAATAACTACCATCACATTTTTACATTTGTATTGAACTATTTTTCTGAGTTTCTTCACATGTATAACCTAACTTGATTCAGATGGATATGATGGGAATTTAATATGTAGCACTAAGCAAATGTAATACAATTCATATCTATGTAAATTAAATAAAAGAGAATATAGCCAAATTGAAAGTTAGATAGCTTCATCCAAAAGTATGTTTTCAACTCTATTCCTGGAGGATCATAAGTCAGGGATATTCTGCTCTTATAAAACTCATCTAAAACAGACTGAGAGTAAAGAGCTCTGACTGTTAGAAAGACTTGGAGTGTAGACCGAAAGTTCTCAGAATATAATACCTAGTAATCTTATCTTTGAAAATAACTTTTACACATTTTACAGATAATCCCCTGATATTGCCTTCTGAGAGTTTTATTTCAAAAACTTCTTGTTCATTCGTTAATGTGTGTCATTCAGGAAGGAGCACATAATCCCAAAGCCTGGGTGAGATGTGCCACTATTCCCTGGACATACTGCAGTCATGGTAACGGGAATTAGAAGGACCAATGTTGTATTTCATGTCCCTGACCTATGGCCCTATTTCTGTTTGGAGAGGTGCTTATGCTATCAGTATCTGTTATCGAAAGTGTCCATTGGAGAGAAAGACAAGCACTTCCATCATTCTATCTTCAAAAAATAAACAACTGGAGTAAATATAACTAATGAAACAGACCATTTTCTGCTTCAAGTAAGCTTACAATAGGAATTGAAATTATCAATGTAGAGCAGTGGCTCTCAGATGTGGTCCTCAGACCAGCAGCATCAGAATCACCTGGGAACTTGTTAGAAAGAGAAATTCATGGTTGACCTCAGACTTACTGAATCAGACACTATGGGGGTGGGATATAACCATCTGATTTGACAGGCTCTCCAACCTGGTGATTCTAATGTCTGATAAAGGTTGAGACCTGTCATGTAGAGTAATGTGAAGACGACAATGCAAAAGTACACACACACAAAATAGAGAACATAATATATTCCAATTATTTTTTAGCAGCATTCCACAGGATAATCATAAGATAAGTGAGCCTAAGTGAAACTCAAGGACATATTTGATCTCAGCCTTTGAGTGAAGTCGGCAGATGTCTAGACAAAAGAAAACAGATTTCTATCATCTTATTGATGTAAGAAATGGAGACTGCTCCCCATTGTCCATATCTGCCTTATACTATTATCATGCAGATTAGAAAAACCTGGTCAAATCCAATTTATAACTCAGAGTTACACACATGAAACAATCAAAGGAAAAACAACAAAGGTGCTAATTATGTACTATATTTTATGATATTAGAACTAATAACTTTTTCACCTATCTACTACAATCTTTTGTATTTTAATTTATTCTGTAATGGATATAGACTAATTGTTCCCATTGTAATAATATTAAAGTGAATTATTGGTGATCACAAACTAGAAGTTTTCTGAAAACTCATCTGAACTGTATATCATACCAGACTTATTTAATGTATTTGTTTCAATTAAAATGCAACTTGCATTCATTCTTTGGAAAATACAGATGAGTATATGGGAAACAAGTTACTTTTTTTTTTTTTGAGTTGAAGTCTCACTCTGTCATCC
Source organism: Carlito syrichta (assembly GCF_000164805.1). Taxonomy (NCBI): domain Eukaryota; kingdom Metazoa; phylum Chordata; class Mammalia; order Primates; family Tarsiidae; genus Carlito; species Carlito syrichta. The sequence continues at coordinate 17,918 of NW_007231948.1, forward strand.
AGACTGGAGTGCAGTGGCCGCTCCCGGCCACTGCAGCCTCGACCTGCTGGGCTCCGGTGATCCTTCCGCCTCAGCCTTCCAAGAGTAGCTGGAATTACAGGCATGCGCTACCACGCCCGGCTGATTTTTTGATTTATTGTAGAGATGAGGTCTTGCTGCCCAGGCGGGTCTCGAAACTGCAGGCTCAGGCAATCCACTCACCTCAGCCTCCCAAAGGCGCGGGATTATAGGCTGAGCCACCGAGCCCGGCTAACAAGTTACTTTTAAAGCTCCCAGAGTTAACCAGTTTTGATGTTTAATATGTAATCTTCCAGTCTTTTATCTAGGCATTTCAGTGGAATTGACACATTATACTTACAACTTTTCTAGTCTTTGGTTAATTCATCCAACTCATATATCATACATTTTTTTCTTATTAAAAAATCTTCATAATCATTATTCAATACAATCATATAATATGCTAACGTATACAGATTTTTCTTTTCTTTTTAATTTTACTTTTGCCATTACATTTAAGTCTTTAATTAACATCTTTTTACATAAGTCTGTATCTAAAGTTCTGATCACTTCTGATATTTTTCCAAAAGTAGAGTTATTAGGCCTAAGACCATCAATATATATTTAAAATTCTTGATACTCATTGCTAATTTTCCCACACAATATTGTAGAAAACTATGTTTGCTGGCATTTCTTGGGAGGGTCTTTCTCATTTGCCTTCACCAGCAAGGTTTTCATTATGTTTTAATTTTAAGTGAGCTGAGAGGCAGGAGGATTGTTTTGAGGCCAGGGACTTGAAATCAGCCTGGACACCATAGTGAAACTCCATCTCTTAAAAACATGAGTAATTAGCCAGGCATGGTGGCACGCACGCATAGCCCTAGTTAGGAGGGAGACTCACTTAAGCCCAGAGTTCAATGCTGCAGTGAACTATGATTGCACCACTGCACTGTAAATAATAATAATTATTATTACTTTAAGTAAAAGTTGTTATTTTTGTTACTTTAATATGCATTTATTTCATTGCTAATTAGGTTGAACATATATTCAAATATATATTAAGTGTATGTATTTGCTTTTTAAATAACTCTTTTCATATTCTTTGTTCATTTATCTGTTAGGGTTTGAGTGTTTTCTTACTGATTTTTGGAATTGTTTTTTAAGGATTTTTCTCTATTAAGAGTACTGAGAGTTAGATCTATATGAAATAACACTAATAAAAACAGGAACAGTCAAAAAATAAGCCCAGGCAAAATTCAGTATAAAGGTTTGCTTTCACCGAGCATCTTCCCCAGACTGCTCTGGTGATGGCTCACTCTGCATCCTGTATTTGATCAAAACACCTCTTTACCTACAACGCCTCCTTTTTCCTCAGTCCCTGGTACAGTCCTCCATCATGAAATGTTGTATGTATTGCCTTCTCAGTCTCTAAGAGATCTAAGAGATCAATCAACATTATCACTCTCTAATTAAAACATCATCAGCTATCACTTGGACTATTGCAAGAACCTCCTTATTCCTGGACTTATATCTGGTTCTCAATTTAATGAAAATCTGCTTATATCCCCTCCCCTTGTTCAAGCTTAAAGCCCTTCCGAGTTGATTTATTGTCCTTAGGATTAAGAAAAATCCCTCTCACATGGCCTGCGTCTGTGTACTGTTGTTTCATTCAGTACCAGGTTCCCCCTTTCTCTCCATCAGCATTACCGGTCTTGTAAATTATCATGTCTTCTTTGGATACAGGGTCTTTGCTCACGTTCATCCTTCTTCCTGGAACATTTAATGGATTCCATTTCCTCTACACTCTCTTTACCTTGTTGACTCCTAGTCTTTCATAACTTTCCCATCTCAGTTAAAACTTTGTTCCACAATCAAACATCTAGGTTAAGTTCCTCTTATATGTGCATTCAGAGATCCGTGCTCCACTGCATTGGAGCACTTCTCTTATTACAATTGTACATGGATTACTATAATTTGATTAATATTTGTCTTTCTCACTACATGGCTAACTTTGTATCTTCATAACGAGAAGAGAAAGGCATCCACTGAAGTTATGCTCCCACCCTTCCAAAGAGACTGTCTTCCATGATTCCATTTCAAAGGAATGGCTCCCACATTATTTAGAAAGACATTCTTGCATTGTACAGGTGAGAAGAGACTTAAAAGATTTACATCTCAAAGGGGCAGAGATACAAGCAATCAACAGATACATGAAAAAATGCTCAGTCTCACTCATCATTAGAGAAATTCAAATCAAAACCACTTTGAGATACCATCTAACTCCAGTAAGAATAGCCATCATTAATAAAACAACAGATACTGGCAAGGATGCAGAGAAAAGAGAATATTTCTACACTGTTGATGGGAGTGTAAACTAGTTTAACCTCTATGGAAAACAGTGAGGTGATTCCTAAAATAACTAAAAATCGACTTTCCATACGATCTATCCAGCAATTCCCCTTCTAGGAATATATCTGGAGGAAATTAAATCACTCTACATAAAGATACCTGCACATGCATGTTTATTGCAGCCTTATTCACAATAGCAAAAACATGGAACTAACTGGACTGGATAAAAAAATGTGGTACATATACACAAAGAAATATTATGCATCTGCAAAGAAGTACAAAATTATGGACTTCACAGCAACATGAATGAATTTAGAGTCAATAATACTCAGTGATCTATCACAGAAACAAAGAACTGAATATCACATGTTCTCGCTCGTAAGCAGACCCTGAACATTTACCATATTACTATAAGAAAGGAATTGGCAGTAGCTGGAAATTGCCAGGGGTAGGGAGCACATAACATCAGTAAATGTACCTGATCTAAAACCAGGTGAAATAGAGACAAAAGGGAGACCCAAACTTTGCCTGTATGATAACCACTTGTATACCTAATTCTGAATAGTATCCTGCATCTTTAAAATAAAATATATACATATATATAAAGGGAGTGGGTATAAATGAAAACAATGAAATAGCTAGAAAAAAGGAATGTGTATAAGAATGTTTATGTGAATATAATTAACATGATAAAAATAATATATTCTCAGAAAAGAATTTATAAATGTAAGTTTTCTAAAGTAAAGTAAACATAAGTTCTCTAAAAAAGAAAGGACAGGGCCATGAGACAGCCTGTTTAAAGTTCAATCAAACCGAGAGGATGTTAAAACTGTCTTGGTCACTCCTCATTGTGCAAATATTCCCTACCTTCTGCTCAGGGGTCTTGAAGGGGACTAAGACTTGAACTGCAGTTGTTTCTAAGTGACGACTGGTTGGGAGTGTGGGTATGGGTCCAAGCTCCAAGCTGTCTTTATCTTCTAAGACCCTTTTCTGCTATACGGTGACTGCACCTTCTCACCTTGGTCACTTCAAATTCCTCCTCCTTCTGACTCCCTCTGATCATTTTAATTTTATCTTCTTTTGTTTCTCTTTTCCTTTGGGCTGGTCTTATCTAATATCTTAAAAGCTTTTTTTTTTTTTTTTTAAATGACCCTGTAAATATGCCTCTAGGAAAAGAATCTTTGTTTGAATTTAGTTCAGTCATTTCTTTGAATCTTTGTTAGTATTTCAGAGAAAGCTGGAGAAAAGAAAAAAGGCCCTCTAGGTGAGAGAGGGGAGAGAGAGAGGGAGAGAGAGAAGGAGGGAGAGTGAGAGAGGGAGGGAGGGAGAGAGAGAGAGAAAGTAAAAGTGATCAGAAAATCACACTGAAATGTCAACTTGCATCACATTCAAAAAGTTAAAGTCTTCTCAGATCTCTCTGTCGTTCTGCCTACTCCAACTTCTAATCAGTGTCCCATGTTCCAAGGCAGTAGACACTCTGTAAAAACTCTTCTCTCGATTTCTACACCGAATTTTCACTAATATTTTAGATAACTCCATGTCTCTCCCTTCCCCTGCCAAAGTGTTTTCTTAACCCGGAGCTCATTCCTTTCCCCCCAAAGTATCCAATATTTATTGAGAACTGGAAATACTTGCAACAATTAAAAAACAGAAACCTGCTCTGTGGCTCAGCCTGTAATCCCGCGCCTTTGGGAGGCTGAGGTGAGTGGATTGCCTGAGCCCTCGGGTTTGAGACCAGCCTGCGCAGCGAGACCTCATCTCTACAATAAATCAGAAAATCAGCCGGGCGTGATAGCGCATGCCTGTAATTCCTGCTACTTGGAAGGCTGAGGCGGCGGAAGGATCGCCAGAGCCCAGTGGGTCGAGGCTGTGGTGGCCGGGAGCGGCCACTGCACTCCAGTCTGGGTGACAGAGTGAGACTCCAACTCAAAACAAACAAACAAAAAACCCCAGAAACAATCAGTAAAAACAAACAAACAAAAAACTTCCCAGCCTCATAGAATTTATATTTTAGTGGAAAGATATTGATAATACAATAAAAAGTAAATGGAACAGTAGAGCAAAAGGTGAGAAGTAATAGCAAAAAACTAACAAGAGAAGGGGCTCAAGAAGTGCAGGGAGAGGGGAACAATTTTAAACAGAAAGCAGTCAGACTAGCCCTCACTAAAAAGATGATAGTTGAATAGATGCCGGACATGGTGGCTCACACATCTAATTCCAGCATCTTGGGAGTCCCAAGAGGGAGAATTGCTTGAGCCCAGGAGTATGACACCAGTCTGGGCAACATGATGAGACCTCGTCTCTACAAAATAAAAATAAAAATAATTAGCTGTGCATGATAGTGTGTGCCTGTAGCCCTAGCTACTCAGGAAGCTGAAGTGGAAGGATTGCTTGAGTGTAGAATGTCAAGGTTGCAGTGAGCCAGAATTGTGTCACTGCACTCCAGCCTGAGTGTCAGAGCAAGAACATGTCTCAGGAAAAAAAAAGAAAAAAGATAGTCGAATAGAGACTTTGAGGACATGAGTAACTGGAGGAAGAACATTTTAGGCATAGGGAACAGGTTGGCAGAGTTTCTCACCCTTGGTACTGCTTTTTTGAGCTAGGTCTTTGTTGTGGGGGACTGTTCTGTACATTGCTGGTTGTCCAGCTGTTTCTCTGGCCATACTCACTCGATGCCAGTAACACCACCTTCCTCCACTTGTGAAGATCAAAAATGTCTCTAGACAGTGGCAAGCATCCACTGGGCAGAAAATTACCCTTGATTGGAGTCACTGAGCTAGAGCAAAGCTCCTAAGTTGAGAGGATGTCTAAATGGAGATGATCCTTGGTTTTATTCTTGAAGTGGCACAAGGCTATGGCTAATCCCCAGTGTGTGTCATAGTGTCTAGAACATTTCTAACACTTAAAATATGCTTGTTGTTTAATTCTTCTTTGAGCCTCTTCCAATTCTTCATCATCATTTGGAGAAGAAAAAAACACAAAGAGAGGATTGTAATGTGGTTTCTTTTTTAACTAATAACATAACTAGTTTCTGGTTGTTACATAAACTTATCTGTTAGTCTTCCTATCCTCCCAGGAGAACCAGGGTTTGGTTTATTCTGTCTCTTCGTCCTTCTTAATTCAGTCTTAATACTGTCCTGTCTTCTAAACTCAACACTATTTGTTAACCCTTCTTTTTCATTTGTTTCCCCAAATTTTCCTGTCAGATTTTGTCTAGTGAGACCCTTGGTGCATGTCACCAGAGTAAGATCAACTCTGGACATCTTAGGAGGTTTTAATTAATTCTCAGAAATGAGGAAAAGGAGAGAAGGAAGGAAGATGTGATACAGGGAGAGAATACACACACACACACACACACACACACATATACACATACATATATATATATATATGGAGAGATAGAGAGAGCGCCAAAAAATGTATGCACACTTTGAGAAAGGAAAAAAAAACTGTATTGAGGTTGAAAGATGAATACAAATCAATCATGTTTGACTTCGGTAATTACAAGAGGTGCTCAAAGTGGTCTGGACACCATCAGTGTCTAGACACTTCTGAAAAGTACTTTGAAAAGTAAACATAGATCACATTTATGTATCTAGAGACAGAGAGAGAGATTAAAATATTCGAAGTAGATAGTTTAGTCCCTTTAGCCCTATAGTGTAAGTAGTTGAAAAGCAATAGTGATAGCATCCTTTATATTAGAGATAATGCTGGTGGTCCATCTTTAATTTTCACTGTGATGATTAATTTCAACTGACTCATTTATCCACTCATCTGATTTTTAGCTCAGATCTCAATTTTTACCCATGTAAAAATTTAATTTTATGATCTGGCAATTATAAATCAATAAGCACTAACATCCTTGTCTGAAAGAACAGACCCATCTTTGAACTCTCTAATGCTTGATTTTTAATTATTTTATTATGCTTATCACACATTCTCTTTTATAATAGCTATTAGAGTATATGTCTTTTCTCTTCTATTAGATTGCATGAAGACAGAAACTTTATACATACCATTATGTAAAACCTTAAGCACTCTGTTTACTCAGTAAACTCTACATCCTCAGAAAACAATAGAAAAATGGCATCAGGTAAGACTTCTATTTCCTCATCCCTAACTATTCTGTTAAATATATTTCTATCCAAGTCCTTCCTGTTCTGCTTTCTGATCTTGGAAGAATTGCCACCATCCTTCTGTCTCTCTCTCACATTTCTTTCCTGTCTTTTTGCATTTTTACCTGCTTGATCTTTGTTGGCTTATTGAATAGGTAAGGTATTCCTCGGTAAAGTCTTTCCTGCCTTTAAAGCAAGGGGAGGAAAACAAAGAAGAGGAAGAGGATGGAAAGAACAAGGAGCAGGAATAGAAGGTCTCCACTCCTTCTAAACACAAGGCCTTTCAGTGCTGAAACACAACATCTTTGTCTTTAGGTTGTTTTTGCTCTGAGCATCCTTCTTTTCTGGCCTTACTTAATTAAGTACCATTCATTCCTCAGAGCTCAGACCAAGACATGTCTCTCAGGAATTCTTCTGTGGTACCTCCAAATTGAGATAGGTATCCTTTTTCTGTGTTCACATAATAATTACCAGAAGATATTGAGTAAACTGAAAACAGCATATATATCCTTCATAACTGTATCCTTGTGTGAATGGATGACCAGACAATAAGCACCAAATACACACCTATTTGCTTAATGGATAGGATTATTCCCATATGCCTTGACTTTGAAATAATGCAGGATTCTATTCTAAGGAAAAGTATATACCTACACACTGCAAGTGTTCATTTCTAGGTTCCATTTAGAAAACTTAAATTTGTTTTTAAATAAATATTAAAAATGTTTTTACTACAAAATGTAATGTTTGTGTTGTTAAATATTCACATATACAGAAAAATACTAAGTAAAAATAGCTTTTTGTACTCCTCTCTTATTTAATTTCCACTCTCAATAAACCTGTTAACAATCTTTTTAGGTATACATACACAAATGGTCAAAGGCCAGTTTGAAGTTGTTATTTTTTTCTTTAACAAACAGTATTTTCTGTTTAAAAAAATACTGATGCCCATTGCTCCACAATGACTGTCTTTTCAATCACTGCCCAACTACCAGCTATGAGGGCAACCTTGATATATCAGAGACTAAGGGCAATGCATGCATTTTCTGAGGTGATTGTAGCATAGAAGAACACAGAATTGAATAAATTGGACAGGGTATGAAAAGTAGTTTAGGGCAGGGCTTCTCAACCTCAGCACTATTGATATTTTGAACCAAAATTAAAAAATTAAGATGATGTTAAGTAAATAAACAAACAATTATATATGATCTAAATATATCATTTAAATTATCTGGACTCTAATTCTCATCTATAAATAAGTGGCCAAATTAAATTCTAAGGTTCCTTGTAGTAATTCCAGAATTTCAATCAAGGAGAATTTTTTTAAAGTACCATAAATAAGAGATCAATAAATAATTTTCACTTATGAAATGAGAGTAGATTTTCCACCTTAGAAAGTTAATATAAAGAATTAATAATATAATATGTGTGGTCCAGCAACTTGATAAATATGAAGCCCTGTCACTGTTACATCTTATGTTGGATTATTTTTAGTATAATTCTTCCTTTCCAGTAGCTTTGTACATTCAGATTACAAACGAGTTGATAGCGTTAAAGTGATGTAATAGCCTTAAGTAAAAACCATCATGTAAATAATTTCTAATTGTTAATACAGCTAGGAATTACACTACTATTTTTATATCTGTTACCTAAGTTTACAATCACCTCTTCAGGAAAATTATAAACACATGTTTTATCTTCAATTAACCTTGACAGATAGATCTGGCCTATATTGTTTCAGAATGACAAGGAAATTGCCTTAACACATTAATATTTGATAGCTCTTCATAGTGACAAAGCTAGCTCAAATTTCTATTCAATTTGCTGGGACTACCTAGAACAAAATAATGAAATAAAATGTATATTTTAAAATGAGGAAAAAAAAGTGATTAGAGATGGCATCAAAGAAGCAAAAATAATTGTCTTTTTATCTGTATATTTACCCAAGTAGTAACCCAATGATAAAGGCATTCCACACAGCATGTAGTGTTGTGAAGCCAAGCTCTCACTTCCTTCTAATACTCCCAAATTCTGTATCACCAGCCCTTGCTGATCCTGCACTTTCCTTCATGTCTTCCAGCTCTCTTTGTTTCTCTTTCGTTAATTCTTCTGTGCTCTTTCCTGTGTGGATTTCTTAAATCATCTCAAACTTCTCAATTCTCTTCTCTCACCCCTCAGCTCCCAGTTTGCTTATTATAGTTGCTGTCACTTAACTGAGAATAATATGTTGCCTCTCAAGCCCAAGTCTAAATGTATGGGACAGAGAATCGATTTGACCCAATATGGGACACAAATCCAGCACTGGTTTGTCTCATCACTATTGCTTGAGGGGCAAAATCATCCTGCATATACACAGCTTCCAGATTTTAACCGCCTGGGACTTGTTAGGGAACATGGGGAGAGAACAATTTGCAGAAAAAGTGGACTATAAAATCACCCTAGAAAGCATCATTCATATAGAATACAACAAAAAAAAGTAGAAAATATAAAAGTTTGTTGTAAACCTTCTAAATTCAATGTTATTTAGAAGGAAGATAATACTGTTGCTTTAAATGAAGACATGACAAGAATAGCTATTACTTTTAGATCTCTGTCAATTGTATTTCCAAAGATGGTAATTGATTCTTTTTACAAAAAGTTACTGTCAGAACAATTCTTTGTTGGCTTTGCTGAAAGATATCTAGGTAAGAATTACCAAACTGTGGGTTAGGTTCGGGGGAATTAATAATATTAATCTGCCCTCAAAAAGCTTATGGTTTAATTAGAAATAGTTCACAGGTTAACAGTAGGAGTATTAATGAAAGAATGATTGTACCTTCAATGGATATTTATTAAGCATAATTTATCACTATCTAATAGATATGTTCTTTTCATTTTTCACCTCCCACTAAAATGTAGGGTTCATAAAGACAGATATTTTGTCTCTTTTGTTCACTTTTTATATCATTAGTGCCTAGCATAGCATTTGGTACAAATTAGACACTCAAAAACTTTTAGTACCTGAATAGATGTATGAATTCCCTATAGGCTTGGAACCGTGCTATGTCCTGGTGCTGTCATTATGAATACAATAGATAAGAAGCTTGTCTTCAAAGAGCTTGCAGCACAACAAGGTAAAGAGTCATTAAATCCCCCACATTTACAAATACATAATTAAAGCAATGTGTTAGGAAAGAATGTACAGTTCTATCTGACATTGGAGGATAGAATATTCAGAAAGGCATAGAAAGGAGATGCAACTTGAGCTGCCTTGAAAAATGACTCAAGTATTGCTTAGGCAAATACCAAATTTCTCCTATCTGGAGAAGTGGTTTTATCACAGAAGGGAAGCAATATGTACAAAGGTTTAGGGTTTTAAATATCCTGGTAGGTTAAGGAAACTGTAGGAATTCTGAGTTTTGGGAAGTGAGAAAAGGCACATAGGACAAAATGACTCAGTGCTGGAGAAACCCCAAGTGATTCAAGGAGGCAGAGTTGGAAAGTGCTAGATGGGCAAGACAAGGTCAATTTCAGCTTCAAGTGTCGTGGGAATGAGTGGATTATTCCCAAAGGCAATGAAACCCCAAGGAGTTTTAAGCAAGTGAATTTCAGAAGACCATGTCATTTATGTTTATACATAAAAATACAAGTGAAGGATCATTATATAAGCCAGATTTGGGAAGTCTAAAATCTAAAAGTAGAAGAGGAATGACAAGAATATTGGTTTTAAAAAATGGTTAAAATAGAATGAGGAAACAGAAAGTGTTTAGATCTTGCATAGAGGAAAATTTGCAAAATGTTCTTCATTGAAAATACATTAAATTGTTTTTCACTTTCATTTTTTTAAAATTATGACCCTGTGGATAGAGTTGGCTTATAGTTGGACTGGAAAAGCTCTACCTTTATCTTGAGGGAATGCTGGGTGTCTGATTTATGACTCTTGGTCGAGATAAAAGCAGTACTGTTTAAGAGATATGCTGTTTACCATTCTAAGTTCCTCTGATGACCCTTAGAATCAGACTATTTACCAACGGCTTATAATTGGCATAACCTGGTCTGTTTATATGACCATAGGCACATAAAACCACCAATGGGAAACTCCTGCTTTGAGCTTCCCTGAAGTCTAGATTCTTTGCAGAAATCTTGGTCATTCAATCTTGAGGCAGTGGTCAGATCCTTGTGTAACAACTAATAACACTGGGAACTTGCTCATGGAATGGCAGTCAGACTCCCTAATGCTTCCTGTGCAGTCTTTCTCTTGTGCCTTTGTATCCATTGCCTTTGAATAAAAACTGCACATGACTATGCTCTGTGGAGTGAGGTGAGTCCATTAAAATACCCAAACTAAGGAAATTTCTTCTGAACTCTAACAGAAATATGGATTCCTTTACTGTATTTTTCCATTTCTAATATTCTTTTTTTTGAGACTTTCAAGCAAAGTTAGGTCTGTTAAAAATAAACCTTCTAAATTTTTTAAAAGTAAAAAAGTTGTTTTAAAAGTAAACTTTGAAAAAACAGCTACTGTTGGATATAAACACATATAATTAAATTATGAAATTTTATAATTAAATTTGGCTCCTTAAATTAAACATATTACAGAATATGTTTAACTATCTAGAATACTTTTTCTTCTCTGTTCTAGCACTAAAACTGCATTTATTTTATTTTATTTTTTTTTGAGGCAACCAATCCTCCACAGCTTAAAGTAGTATAATGTAGGTGGCGTTAGCAAATAATTTCTATTTCTGATATACTGTGCATGTTTTTACTTTATAAGAGTTCATTCACTTTAGGTGTGCATAATATCTGTTAGGCTGTGGTGCTATGTACTAATGCATGGTTAGAGGAAAGCAGCTCAAACTTGGGGAGTCAAAAGTTCAAGCATGAAATGGTACATTGGACTCCCTATCTCTTATAGAGTATGCTGCTTCAGGAGTTATAAAGATGTCTGATGGGAAATAAAGAGGTCATCTTGACATTACTGTATTTTGAAATCATTTGAATTAATTCAGTAGTTTTTGTTCTACTTTTGTCTGACATTTTTACAACACAAATTTATTTTAGAGTTCTTAAAAATTACTCTAAATGGAATTTTCAAACAGTGTTTTATAGAACCCTGGAATTCCTGGTGGTGTATCAGGAATCATTTTAGGGATTTGGTAGGGTAGGTAAAAATCTAGTAGGAAGTGTGTGGGTCCTCTTAACTTAAATCAGAGAAGGTGGCTCCACTTTGCTCTGTGATGTGTGTGTGTGTGCACGTGCGTGTGTGTGTGTGTGTGTGTGTGTGTGTGTGTGTGTATGTGTGTGTGACAGATAGCATGATAGATATAGATTCTTTTCTCTGGAAAAAAAGGAGGCCCTTGCAACCTCACAATAAACTTGAAAAACATAGTATTATAATTTTAATGTTTGTGTACCCCCAAAGCCATATGTTGAAATTCCAATGCCCACTGTGATGATATTAGGAATTGAGATCTTCGGGAAGTAATTAGGTCATAAGGGTAGAGCCTTCCAAACGAAATTAAAGCCCTTTATAGAAGAAAGACAAGAGTGCATTCTGTTGTCTTCTCTCTGCCATGTGAGGAAACAAGGAGAAGATGGCTATCTGCAAACCAGGAAGTGGGCCCTCACCAGACAATGAGTCTGCAGGTAACTTATCTTGGATTTTCTAGCCTCCAGAACTGAGAAATTCTCATTGCTTAAGTCACCAAGTCTATGGTAATTTGTCACAGCAGTCTGAACTAAGACATATGGTTTTGAAATAATTGTAATAGGTCAATAAAATCATGCTTAAGTGACTATATTTGCTTCTCTGTTTTAAAACCCAAATACTTAACATACTAACTCTTGAGTTACTGGTAGATAGTAAAAGAAGAAGGACTTCCTTTGGCATAGCAATGGCAGCAAGCTTCAAATAATTTTCCAAACCTTTTCTTTATTAGAAAGGTAGCTCCTACTATGTTCTAGTGGAAAAAACACATCTATTTATCTATATCTATCTAACATCTATCTATCATATACACACATATACACACGTATGTACATCAGAAAATATTAATACTGATACATGTATGCATATTTGTATATTATAAAATAGTAAGAGTCATTTAGTCAAGAAAATATAAAAATACATTCAATAAGAAAATAAGTATTAGTTATTCTGTGGAAAAACCTCAGCAGCTGAGAAAATAACATGAATTACTCAAATGTTCACTGTGAAAAGAATGATGACCACTCAATAGAGTAAGAGTCATAATCATTTGTCATAGGTCTGGAGAGTGGAAACAAATAAAAAAGGCAATACAAGTAGCTAAAAGATTTGGCAAGTCTCCACATTGAGCGTTTGGACCAGAGCTACTGATGAGCTAAGGAGACCGGTACACATCACACAAGGGAACCCTAAGTGGGTTTCTTTGCCTCCAGTGGCAACAAGAAAAGAAAAATAGGAAGTGGCAGGTGGTAAGAGGTACATTAAAGAAATACGAAATTGATGAGCTGGTTAAATGGTAGAAAGGGCATATATGAAGCGCATTTTAATGGGTGGAAATGTACTAAAACGCTGAAAATTGCTGCCACCTCCTGGGCATTATTTTTGCAACTGCATGTTGCCATGGTCACTTCTATTCTATGAAATAGACATTTCCATTAAATAGAATAATGAATAAACAGGGCCGATTCTGCAGTGCTTGCAGACAATGCTGATATTAAAGAAGACGAAATCTCTCCTAAGATCAGATAACAGATATCAGCTATTTTCACCAGAGCCAGTCAGGAAATAACACAATAAGTGTCTCATTAATTACAGAAGGAAAACAGAGTATACCTGTAGAGAGGTTTAAAAAGGTGTCCAACTAAGGACAGGTTGAAAAGATAGCAAAAATAATGTTGAAATAAACATTTTTAACACATACATAAAATAAGAATGGAAATACGTAAAAAGTTTAACAGTTAAGAAAAATTGCTGTCTGAACATTTGATGTGGTTATTTCTTGAAACTTCTTGGAACATTTTATTGTTTTTAAAAAACCATAACAAAATATTTATGCATTTAAATATTCATGTCATAGCTAACACTATTTCTTCAAGCTTATCTATTAAAAATTATTTCCTACATTGATTTACACAATTTATGTTTTATCAAAATTCAGAACACAGAAGCTTTACTTAAGATTCTATTTTTTTGGCATTGAAGGCTTACTTTTTTTTTTTCTGTCTAATTGGAGAACCCACAGAAGTAAATGATCTGGAAAAAAAACAAGGGAAGATTTTCTCCAGAAAATTCACTTGGCTATGTAGAAAGGACTGGGAACTCCTTTGAGAGTGTGTGGGTCTCCTTAACTTAAAGCAGACTACAAGGCTGTTTTTAGTTGTGTGTGCTGGTACTAATGCAGAGAGAATTCTGCCAGTTGCCTTTTTAATATTTGCTGATTGTTAAATGTCAGGTATTAGACATCCAAACACACACACACACACACACACACACACAATCAATTTTACCTAAATCATTTGAGTCCATCTATATAAGTAATTAGTAAATTAAATTTTCTTCTTTCAAAGGAAATATGAGTTACAAACTAATTTCTTTTCATCTTCCATTCTTTCCTTTCTATTCAAGCACAACAGTGCAAACACAGACTCATGGCTTGACCTGTTCTCCAAATCTTTTGGAGAAACATGTCCTCTGGAAGCAGAAAAGAAAGATAATTTTCTCTGTAAACTCTCATTTTTTAACAAAAGGGGAAATCTTAAGTAGGATGGGGGAAATATAGTCTTTTTAATTTTCATTTTATAAAAACTCAGTTTTATCTTAATTTTCTTGGAGCCAGGAATAAAAATATTTAAAAAGAATATCTACAGATTACACTAGTCCTATCAAACATTCTGAATGTAGATAAAGGGATGTTTAGTTTGAATACCTTTGAGAAAAGGTAAGAGAAAAAGAAATTCTGCCTCTTTAGGCTTTGCCATGAAGCTTATTTTGTACTATTTTGTTTTATAAATAAAAAGTCTATTTTATTCTGTTGATTCTCTGCAATGATTCTTAAAAAACAATGAGGGTAAACATCTATAATCCAACCAAATGCTTTAGAAATACATCATAGCACTATGCAATAAATTGCTGTAAAAAATTTTCTGCTCAATTATTTACACAATAAGCATGATAATTATTTTAATATTGTAAGATTTACAACTTACAAATGAGAATGGGAGTGCAGGTATCTCCTCAATATACTGATTTCAATTCCTTTTATTATACACCCAGAAGTAGGATTGCTGGATTATTTAATAGTTACATTTCTGCAGTTTTCAGGGAACTCTATACAGTTTTCCATAATGACTGTACCAATTTTGCATTCCCACCAAAGTGTACAAGAGTTCTCTTTTCTCCACATCCTTGCTAACAGTTGTTATCTTTTATCTTGTTTATAATAGTCATTAAAATAGATGTGAAGTAATATCTTATTGTGATTTTGATTTGTATTTCTCTGATAATTGGTGATGCTCAACATTTTTTCATATACCTGTTGACCATTTGTGCGACTTCTTTTGAGAAATGTCTACTCTTCCCCATTCTTTTTTTTAATCAGGTGGTTTGTTTTCTTGCTATTTAGTTGTTTGAGTTCCTTATATATATTTGGGATATTATTTCCTTATCAGACGATTGTTGGCAAATATTTTTCTTCCATTCTGTAGATTGTCTCTTCATTTTGTTGATGATTTTCTTTGCTTTGAGAAGTTTTTTTTTTAGTTTGATACAGTTTCATTTGTATATTTTTGCTTTTGTTGCCTGTGCTTTCAGTGTTATATCCAAAAAAGTCATCAACCAAACTAACACCTAGAGGCTTTCCCCTTATTTTTCTTTAATTTTAGCCTTTAGTTTTAGGTCCTATATTTTATTCTCAATAGCAAAGCTGTGGAAACAACTCAAGTGTCCACTGAAGAATGAATGGATAAAGGAAACATGGTATCTGTATCTATATGTATATAAATATGCAATAGAGTACTGTTCAGTTTTTTTAAAAAAAGAAATCTTGTCATTTGTGACAACATGGATGAATCTGAAAAGCATTATGCTAAATGAAATAAGCCATGCATGGAAAGACAAATACTTCATGATTTCACTTTTACTTGGAGTGTAAAAATTTTGAATTGATAGGAGCAGAGAGTAGAATGGAGGTTACTAGGGGTTGAGGCAGGGTTGGGGGATTGAGGAGATGTTGACCAAAAGGTATGAAGTTTTAGTTAGACAGAATAAATTTTCAGGAGATCTAATACATAGTATGGCAATTACAGTTAATAATATTCTACTGTACACTTGAAATTTGCTAAAAGAGCAGATCTTAAGTAGTTCTCACCACCACATATACAAAAGGCTACAAAGGGAGGTTATAGATATGTTAATTAGCTTGATTGTGGTCATTATTTCACAATATATGTATAAGAAAACATTATATTTATACCTTACATATATACAGTTTTATCAATTATATTTCAATAACCCTGGGTAAAAATAATGATAATGGATTATATTCAGGATTTGTTCTCAGTTACTATGAGACTATGAGCAAGGGATAAAAGACATCATTGTCTATACACTAAGATACCTGGGAAATTTGGTAAAGGCACCAAAAAACAAAGGTATTTCAAGTTGAAGAGGTCTCAATGATAAAAGGCAATTACTCTCAGTACCAGAACAATTTGTTGACTGGAGGGATAAGTATTTCCTGGCCTAAAGAGCGCTGGACTTTCCTGGTATATTTTTAGGTGACTGTGAAACATTGCTGCTTCTACATGGACTATGAAGATATGAAACCTCTGAAAAATATGTTCCCACTAATGGTAGGGACTCTTAGGTATTATATATATATATTGAGTTGGAGTCTCACTTTGTCGCCCAGACTGGAGTGCAGTGGCACGCTCCCGGCCGCCGCAGCCTGGACCTGCTGGGCTCTGGCAATCCTTCCGCCTCAACCTTCCAAGTAGCTGGAACTACAGGCGTGCGCTACCACGCCCAGCTAATTTTTTTGATTTATTGTAGATGAGGTCTCACCAAGTTGCCCAGGCAGGTCTCGAACCTGCGGGCTCAGGGAATTCACTCACCTCGGTCTCCCAAAATGTGAGATTACAGGCTGAGCCACCGAATCAGGCCTAGGTATTATAAATGGGGAGGACAGCAGTTAATGCCAAGACTGTGTCCTCCAAGAAGTTGGTGTTACCAATATAACAGACAATTTTGTAGTTTAGACTGGAGCTTAAAGTTCAAAGACTTGAATGCCACACTAGGGACACGGGATGTTAAGAAGCTATTGCAATTGAGCCTCAACTAGGTAGTGGCAGTGGAAACTGAAAATAAAGGCTGAAGGCAGTTAGTAAGGGCACTTGGTAGTCTAAATTGTATTGAGAGCTTGTTTAGTCCTCAGTTATGAAACTGTTGGTTGACATCTCACTGGAAAAAAAAACTTGTGTTTAATAAATAACTCTTATTCATTAGGTTGTTCATTTAACCTAATTAATTCATTTAGGAAATGTGGCTAGAATCAGATGTCCTACCGTATTTTCTCCCTGATAACCTATATCTCAGATCTCCCCCTGACACTCTTTCTCTGAAATTCTTTAATATTTTCTATTACCAGTGAGACTTTTTGGGGCAAGGAGGCTAATAACAACACATTGCAATGTATTTTGAACAAGGAGAAGAGAAAATGTTGGGTACTAAACTTTTATTTTCAATATTAATTTATAGAGGAATTTGGTGTTTTTTTTTTTTTTTGAGCTGGAGTCTCACTCTGTCGCCCAGACTGGAGTGCAGTGGCCGTTCCCAGCCACCGCAGCCTCGACCTGCTGGGCTCCGGTGATCCTTCCGCCTCAGCCTTCCAAGTAGCTAGAACTACAGGCGCGCGCTACCACGCCTGGCTAATTTTAAAAAAATTATTGTAGAGATGAGGTCTCGCCTGCCCAGGCGGGTCTCAAACCCGCGGGCTCGGGCAATCCACTCACCTCAGCCTCCCAAGGCATGGGATTACAGGCTGAGCCACCGAGCCTGGCTGAAATTTGATTTTTAAGAATTGGAATGGGTGATACTATCACTCAAACCTGATGAATAGTTGTTGATGGAACCAAAGTGTTATTAATAGATTTGAAGGTCTAAGTAGCAAGTGGGTTCTCATTAACCCCTCAATAGGTGTGAAATATAATTCTAAGGAGTTACCCAGTAAATGGAACCATACAAGGACATAAAATTCTATTTCCATAGTACTGAAATCTACTTAGCATAATTAGAGCACAAAAAGCCATTTCAGCGAAGAGTATCTGGGAATCTCAAGGAACAGACCTTCTTCTGACTTTGCTGAGGCTCAGAGAAGTGAAGAATACTCATTTGCTTTCATTCTTTTTGTGTGTGCAGCACACTGCAGTGGACCAGAGAATAAATCATTACAAGCAAAATGAGTTTCTTTCCCAGGACTTTGTCCTTCCTTACGTGAGGCCAATGACAAGCTATTACCTTTCTACAAAAGAAACTCAGGATAAATACTACTGATCTCCAGATACAGTGCATGAAGTAGCATCATAGTTAGAAAAGTGATGATTAGAATCTGAAGGCATTGGTGTTGGTCTCATTTTAGCCGTGAAGTTATTGATAGTCAAAATATGTTATAACTGGTAGGGCTCAGCCTAATCTGAACAAGTAGTGGCTTCTGTACTGTAATAATGCAAATAGATTGAATTTCAAGTCTGCTTATGGACCTGGAAAGGGTTGGATTATGAGTTTCTCAGCCTTAGCATTATTGACATTTTGGGTGGTATAATTCATCATTGTGAGGGTTGCCCTGTGCATAGTAGGATGTTTAGCAACATTCCATTTCACCCTTGGCCTCTACCTACTAAATGTCTGCTTCTCTCTCTCTCTCTCTCACACACACACACACACACACACACACACACACACACACACACTCACTCACACAGCTGTGACTTCCACAAATGTCTCCAGGCAGTGCCAAATATTCCCTGTGGGCACAAATTTCCCCAGTTGAAAATCATTGAATTAAATGTATTTATTCAGTGAATTGGTTCATTGAATAAATCTTCTTTTCCTTCCCTCAGTAATCTTTCTCCATTCCCTTAAATCAAAGTACCTGTCTCCAAATTAAAAGTAGATTATATCTTACTTCAAACAAAGTTTATTGGTATTTACTTGCATGGATCTATAAAGAAGATAATCTAGATATTTCTGAAAATCTTATGCTCTTCTTTTTAACCATAGGTTTCAGTGACTGGGATTTTGTATAATATTTTTATTTACTAGTAGAGGGAAGTCAGAACTTAATTCTAGAGGGAAGTGAGTTCTTAATCAGAAAATTAAAATGTTATATTTACTTACTTAAGCTAATGGGCAAAATGTCACCTTGAAATAAAAAAATATTGTTTTCTGTTTGGAAAAAAATTATAATGATATATTACAATGTAATTGTATCTCTGTTATGCTTGGTTTAATCACTAACTTACATATATGGGAAAAACTGAGTTGTAAAAAAAATTAAAAATCTTCGTGAAATTATTCTAATAGTTAAGCAAAGAAGCTTCCAGAAAAGAGAGCAACTGTTATTATGATAGAGACAAAACAATGCAAGCTACCCCTTATTGAGCTTTTACATTGTTCCTTGTTCTAAGTAATTTATAAGCTTCAATTTAATCAACCAACATCACATTAATTCAACAAATGTTTATTATGTGCTTACAATGCAGCAAATTTGTTCTAAATGCTAGAGATATAGTAGTAAACAAAACAAGTGCTGGGGCTAAGTTAAGGGGAGAGAGAGGAAACAAAAAAGCACAAATGTATTTTGTGTCAGGTGGTGATAAGAGCAATAGAAAAGAATACAGAAGGGTAAGGGAAATAGTAATAATGGGAGTGGGTTGAGTTGCTGTTTTTTTGATGCAGTCTTGGAAAGCGTCTTTGACGCATTGATATTGGAACAGAGACCTGAAGACCTTGACAGAGCATCTTTCAGTAAAAGAGCATTCCTGGTGGGGGAGTAAAAAGGACAAAACATTTTTGATGCTGTTGCTGTTGTTTTTTACCTTAATTAATTAATTTATTTTTACTTTCATTTTTATTTTAGAGTTGTGAGGTACAAATGAGGGTTTGCAACATAAGTAGGCTGCATGCAGGTGAATTTTCGGCTTCTAGTTGGCCCTCTCTCCCCCTGGTAGTGGACCAGGTACCCCTTGTGTTGCCATGTGCTTCCCCCTCTCCTTTATTTCTCCCTCCCCCAACCATGCCCTGTGACTGCCAATCTCACACTTGTGCTAATGTGTTCAGGGCCCACTTGTGTGTGAGAGCATGTGGTATTCAGTTCTTTGTTTCTGTGATAGTTCTCTTAGTATGATGGTGTCCAACTGCATCCAAGTTTCTGTGATATTTCTCTTAGTATGATG
This sequence comes from Carlito syrichta, assembly GCF_000164805.1. NCBI lineage: Eukaryota > Metazoa > Chordata > Mammalia > Primates > Tarsiidae > Carlito > Carlito syrichta. The sequence continues at coordinate 37,798 of NW_007231948.1, forward strand.
GTGTCCAACTGCATCCAAGTTCCTGTGAAGGCTACGATTTTGTTCTTCTTTATGGCTGCATAATAGTTCATCATTTATATGTACAACATTTTCTTTATCCAGTTCACTTTCAATGGGCATCTTGGTTGGCTCCATGCTTTTGCTATTGAGAATAATAAGGTAATAAACAAGCATGTCCATGTGTCTTTTCGGTAGAGTGACTTTTCCTCTGCTGGGCATATTCCCAGGAGAGGAATTGCTGGATTATATGGAAAATCAAAATGTTTAGTTCTTTAAGAAATCACCACACTGTTTTCTATAGTGGTTGGACTAATTTACACTCACCACCAACAGTATAGCAGCGTCCCCTTTTCTCCATAGCCATGCCAACACCTGTTGTTTTTTCACTTGATGACAGTAATTCTTACTGGAGTTAGGCGGTATCTCATTGCAGTTTTGATTTACATTTCTCTGATAATTAGTGGGGCTGAGCACTTTTTCATGTGTCTGCCGCAGGCACAAAAGTTTTGACACAAGCATTTTCTTGTCAAGAAAGAGAGTGGGAGAAAGTGGGGTAGGGTATGGGACTGCAGATCCTCCTGAACCTTTGAGACTATTTTTAGGAAAGGGTCTTACACTTAGTGAAATAAGAAACCAGTAGAGGCATTTGGTGCTGAGGAGAAATCTGTGTGGAGAATAAAGTAATGGAGAAAGACCAAACACCAATTGATGAGGTAAACATTATAACTTGCCTAGTTTTACTGATAAGAAAATGAGGTTTAGCCCATTTTAAAATGGAACTATGATGATAATGATGATTTTTTTATTTGCTATTGAGGTGAATTCTTTACCTTAAGTATTCTAATTATTAATCCCTTGTTAGGTGGATAATTTGCAAATATTTTCTGTCATTCTATAAGTTGTCTCTTCAGCCTATTGATTGCTTCTTTACTGTGCAGAAGCTTTTAAGCTTGATACAATCCTATTTGTCTATTTTTGTTTTTGTTGATTGTGCTTTTGAAGTTGTGCTCCCAAGAATCTTTGACCAGATCAACATATGAAGTGTTTCCCCAATGCTTTCTTCTAGTAATTTCATAGTTTCAGATCTTACACTTAAGCCTTTAATACATTTTTATTTGAATTTTGTTTATGGTAAGAGATAGGGGTCTAGTTTCATCTTTCTGCATAGAGACACCCGGTTTTCCCAGCACTGTTTTTTAAAGGGATTAGAAAGCATACAAATGACCAACAGGTATATGAATACATGCTCAACACCACTAATCATCAGGGAAATGCACAACCATACCACAATGAAATATTTTCTCACCCCAGTTAGAACGGCTACTATAAAAAAGACAGAAAATAACAAATACTGGTAAGGATGTGGAGAAGGATGAATGCTTGTACACTTTTGGTGGGAATGTAAATTAGTATAGCCACTGTGGAACAGTATAGAGGTTCCTCAAAAAAACTAAAACTAGAAATATCATATGATCCAGGAATCCCACTGCTGAGTATACAACCAAAAAAAAAAGAAAGAAAGAAAGAAAGAAAGAAAGAAAGAAAGAAAGAAAGAAAGAAAGAAAGAAAGAAATCAGTGTATCAAAGAGCTACCTGCACCCTGCACTCTCATATGTATTCTCACTAACATGGCAAAGCAATATTCATAATAGCCAAGATATAAAATCAACCTTAGTGTCCATCAATAGATGAATGAATAAAGAAAATATTGCACACATACACATACACATACAATGAAATACTATACAGCCATAAAAACAATATTCTATCATTTGTAGCAACATGGCTGGTACAGGAGGACATATCTTTAGTGAAATAGACCAGACACCGACATATAAATATTGCATGTTTTCACTCATTTGTGGAAACTAAAAAATTTGATCTCATGGAGGTAGTGACTAGAATGGTAGTTAACAGAGACTGGTAGAGGTAGGGAAAGTGAGGATGAAAGGATGTTGGTTAATGGGTACAAAATACAGTTAGATAGAAGGTATAAGTTCTAGTATTCAGTATGACAGTAGGTCAACTATAATTAACAATAATTTATTGCAAATTTCAAAACAGATAGAAGAGAAGATTTAGAGTGTTTCCAAATGCAGATAAATGATAAATGTTGGAGGTGATGGATATTCAAATTACCTCAAAATATCACATGTACCCTATAAATATGCACAACTATTCTGTATCAATTTGAAAAACAAAATATGAAAAAAACAAGACTTTGTAAATTAACTTCCAGAAAGACACTTTGTAAATCAGTGGTGAAACTTAGTTTCATACTCAGAGCCTGTTTTTTCTCCCGGAAAACCAAAGAGTATAAAAAACTTTAAACAGAATATTAACTCTAAGAAACAGGAGTCACAGACCTTTCAGTTATCAAAGGAGAAAAGTTGAAAATCCTTCTCACTAACACTACAAAGAGAAAAGAAGATATGGAAAATGATCGTAATCATTAAGGATTCATGTATAAGTTTATGCAGGATTTTGCATTTTTAAAATTCTTGCATTCTAAGTATTAACCTAAAATCTTGTGCTTTTGGTGTTTATGCAATTGAATACTTTAAAATAACAGTTCTAATAGGAAGGAGAAGAATACTTGAATGAAAAACATGGCAATCTATGTATTTCTATTAAACAAATCTATAGTCAGTCTGGTTGTTTAGAACAGGAGGTCACACTTCAGATTTCAAGATCCAGCTGAGAGTAGCTTAATTAAGCTTCATTATGAGTCAGTAGTTGCTTGAAAACTCAAACTTATAAACGAATGACATGTATCATAATCACTGTCTTGAGTTTTTTTAGCCTAAAAATGTTTCACTTTTGATTTATAGACCAGTTCAAAACAAAGGAGCAATGATTTGAGCAGACTATAGACATCCTCAGAAATGTCACTTCTTTTCCAATAAATTCTGGTTTGTGAATTAAGGCATTTCATTGAATTTCTCCTTGTGAGTTCATGATTCTGTTGGAGGTTGGGTAGAACATAAGGTCAATGAAGATAATACCTTAGCTTTGAAATTTCTCTGTTCTTATGAAACTCAATCAGCCTCATCATCACAGACTCTGCATCACTGCATTGCTTAGGATACAGATGAAGTTGCTGTAACAGTTATTCAGTGGCCCAAATAGAAATTTATTTCTCCTTAGACATTTCAGAAGTGAGGGGTCCAGGATCAGCGCAGCAAATCTTTGGACCTTGCCACGTGGCACTCATGTTTTCTTTATGCATTGTAATTCCTTAGCCAGTTGAGAATGAGAAAGAGAATGCTAGGGTAAGCAGAAGTTACACGCATTACCACTCACATCCTATTGGCTTAACTTTTCCATATATCTACACCAAGCTGTAAGCAAGGGAGGTAGGGAAATGTAGTTTCTGGCATGGGCAATGATATTCCTAGCTAAAACTCAAAGACAACGACTATAGGAAGGAAAGAACAGAAATTGGATATTGGGACATAATTAGCAGTTTTTGCCATAACTCATGTTCAAAAAGCCATGTAACAAAAGTCATAGTATAAATGTCATCAGCAGTACTATGGCAATTCATCAATGGATAAAAGCAGTAACATGTTGTCATTGGAAAGATATTTTAAAGCTCATCCTTTATTCTAAGTTAATGGTTTCAGTCTTATAAATGAAATGCTACATGCTATTGAAATTCTAAAATTGCAAGTAGTTCATTGTCTCATTCCTCTAGCAGTGTTCCCTCTCTCCTAAAACAAGTTTTAAACTTTTAAAAATACACTACACATTTAAATACTAACATTTCCACTGTGTATAAAAAAATAATATAGCACTCATAATAACACTAAACAAGTCAGCAATAATGGTGATAAAATCACTATTATAGTGTTATAGTGTCTTATAGTGACTATAAGAGCAAGCATAATTATAACACCAATTCCTGGGATGACCCTTCAGCACTGTGTTATATTGAATCTAATTATTCCCAGCCTGGGCTGTTCTTCCTTATATCTTTAATTATACCCTAGAGTTTATTTTGGCCCTGGCTTGACATTTTGCTACATATCTTAACTTTCCAGTGAGCTTAATTCCACTACTTGCAATACGCAATGGAGTCAACATTTCACTTGATAGAATGTTACTGAAACAATATTTAAGCTCAATAAAAGCAAAAATAAATGTTACATACTGAATAAAACCTAATGGCAAGACTGTGAAGTGTTCATAGCACTCAGTGTGGCCATATTATGATTAAAAAAGAAAAAGCTGCTCAGGCCACTCTGAATGGCTAACTTAGAAAGCATTTTTCAGTGGCATTCCTTTCAATACTGGTGTTCCTTCTAAGAGCAAAGAGATTTGTAATATTAATAAGTCAAATGGCTTGCTCTGTATGTTGACTTACAGTGAAAGCATAAAAGATCATGCAAAACGATGCAAGCATTTTATGGGTGGACCTTTAAAAATTAGTACTTCATATAGTTGGATTAGAGATCCTACTAGTCTTTTAATTCCTGCCAGATAAAAGAGATTTGAGAAGTCTAGTAAAATCAGTATACATTAAGGCAGAAGAAAGGAAAGTGACAAGGATCCAAGCAAAGGGAAATTTCTTTGTACAGATACCATTAAAAACTCGGAAATTGCTTTTCTAAATTGGGATGCGTTTACCTTCAATGTTGAGTTAGAAAACTCATTTAGGACTTGTGATAATGAGGAGATTGATTCTTCATCATTCTTTGGGATATTGAAATCCTTGGTTGACTTGAAAATTGTCAGAAATTCTTGTGTTTAGCCTTGGCAATAACTGCCTGATACTGGACAAGGCACTGATATACCAAAGGCTCTACTTTCTCATTTATAAACTGTTGTAAATATTGAATGAGCTGATGCATTTGAAAGTTCTTCACAAGCAACTGAGCATATATATGTAAGTGTGAACTCTAATGAAGGTGAAGATGAACTTCCTACATCATATATTTTACATGAATGCAATATTCAATTAAGCTCATCATACACAAGTATACAGCAGGCAAAATTTGTCTTCAATCTGATATCCCTTTTTTTGATAGTTTATTTTTTATTTGTCCTATAACCACTTCCTTTCTAAGTATGTGTGTAATGCCCCATTCTTTCTAACTTTTTAGCTTGGAGATAGAAACATTTAGCATCTGTACCCTAACTCTTCCTTAAAATGTCTAAGGTAAGATGAAAGGCTCTTGCAAGACCTGTCACAAACTTAAGTGTATCTAGATGCAAATTAAAAATAAAAATGAGGTAGTTTATAATTCTGATAAACAATATTAATTAGCGTTTTAATAGAAGCATCATTACTTTAGGTCTGTGTGTGTGTATGCCTGTGTATATATATAGTATATACATAAATTTACAAAGTAAGGAGCAATTTTCCTTGAATTAATTTTCAAACCTGAAGCCTATATCAGCTAGATGAATGGCACAGAGAAACAAGTCTGAATGAAAATATGTCACTGATTATAAACACTTATTTATAATCTCTTCAAGTTTGCTACTTAATCATGGAATTTTAAGCCTGAATTCAATAATGTCATGGCATTAGATATCCGCATTTTCATTTAGTACATATATCACTCAATTCAATAAGTACTGTGCACCTGACTAGTACTCAAAACACTTGCCAAGATATTATAGGAAATAAAATGCAAACAAACTTATTTGCTGACAATAAGATGTTCACAGTCCACTGAGAAATGAAAGCATATACAAATTTACAATAAAAAAGTCTCTTATTCAAAGGAAAGAAAAAAAACTATGGGAGGGATAGAGTAATTTTAAACTTGGAATTGATGTACAAAATAATTGATAAAAACTATAAAGCTTATGAATAGAACTGGATCCTAAAAAGTAAGCCTTCATTGACATTAAAAAGCCAACACTTTGCTAAATTTGAGTAAAACCTACATCATTCTTTTTGGTCTTGCCACCAAATCAAATCACACATTTTTTAATCAAAGCACTGTAGTTCCTACAAAGAAGCCATTATGTACCAATCCCAGTTTTGAAGGAATTTAAAAGTTTGGTGGTGAGATAATGTAAAAAAAATAAAAGATTTAAATCTCAATTCAAGGTCATAGTGTAAGTTCCATCAAGGCAGATTGCTAATTGCTGAAAATATCCTTCAGACACTAATTAAAGAAATGCTGGCCTCAGCTGGACTGGCCAGGAAAGATGTAAAAAATGTACGGAGGAGATGCAATGAAAGTTAATACCGATTTAGGGTAGGGGTTTGCAGAGTTAGTCAGGGGGTAGGAGGTCAAGAGCAGAGAGAATCATGAGGAAAAACAAGGAGGTGTACAAATACTAGACTTTCCTGCAATTCTCTTCTTGACCTTTTTATATGCTTATCTAACTGAATATCCTCAAGTCACTGCTGGTAAGTGATCTCTGTGAAGGTTTTCCCAAATCCCTTCATCCTTCAAGTGCGCGCACATACACACGCGCGCGCGCACACACACACACACACACACACACACACACACACACACACACACCCTTTCTCCCTTCTGGTCTATCTCTGTCTTCTGCATATTATCATTGTGTTGTATGTATCACATTTAAATATAATTACTGATTAGACAGTTGGACAGTAGTTTCTCCTACTGAACTGACATTCCCTGAAGAAAGGGATTCTGATGTGTTCATCTTTTTATCTCCAATCCTTACACAATGCATTGAACAACTCACTTTGAACTGAGCCAACAGAACTCTGTAGAAAAATGAGGATAAGTGTGGAATAGTAAACTGGAATGAGTTTGAGAAAGACCTTAAAAGCACAAATATATCTTAAAAATTGAAATTTATACTACAGATAACAAAACTATTTTAACTTTTAAAATTGGAAAGTGGTCTCAAAAATCACTTGTAAGTGTAATCCCCCAAGCATCAACAGTCTTTGATCAAAATGCTTACATTTTTAATAGCTGATTTTTTATTGTATATCCTCTACAATCCCTTCTTTAGGAAGCCAAGAACCACCACTCAAGGCTAGTTAATTCTGGAGGTCCCAGAGAATAAACTGCATATGCTTTGCAAGAAACTTACTCATATCTTTTCCTCTAGCCTTTTGTATAAGTCTGCTGCTTACAAGATACCAAAACCCTAAATTCCACAGGCCCTGATAGATTCATCTTTCTCTCTCTCTTAAATAAAGGCAAATCTAGTCTCTCAGACTGTCTGCGAAACATCTCCCAATCACCCAAGAATCCTCTCCTTCAACTATCATCCCATGTCAGGAATCTATACATGCTTCAGGCATTTTCTCTCATTTTTCAGCCAAACTCTGTCCCAAGCAAAAGCATCATATAAACTTATTCCTGGTTAGGGTAATGGGTCATGAGTCTACAAGTTCCATACACCTCCCCATTGGCTTAGACTTACCATCTGCAAAGGAATATTAATCTCACAGGAGTAGAGGAAAGCAAGTAAGGAGGTAGGAATTCATTTGAAAGTTCATAATGTAGGAATAAAATGACAAGGAAGGTTTAAAACAACCATGATTGTTATGACCATGTATAGGAAAAGATGGATAGAAAGAGTGGAGTGGTGAGTAATTGGTAAACATGAGTGAGAAAGGAGCTGAATACCTGCTGAGGGAATAACAGGGCTATTCTTAGAAAACAGAGGAGCACAAAGAGAATTATTTTGATATTCAAATCAATTGAGCTTTCGGTTTGTGGAGTTTGGGGTGCTGTCAACATTCCAAATGAAAATGCTCAGCACGAAATGAAAATAGAAGATTCGAGCATTGGAGAGCGTTTAGAACTGGCTGTTTGAATTGTTTAGCAATTTTATAGATTTGTTTTGATGTTCAAAAAGCGAATGGGATACGCAAGAGAGGATAAGGAGAGAGGAAAAGAATGACAGAATCACCTAGGTTCCGCACAACTGTTGAAAGTACTCACACTCTACTAACTCTATGTCTTTACAATGCTTGATATTATTCTGTAAGCAGGGCACAGTGCTTTTCTTCCCAGAACAAAAGTTTGAGTGTATGAGAATAATGCCGGGTAGTAAATAAATACAATTGTTACTTAAATCTCAGTTTGCAAACTAAAAATAGAATTATATACAGTGTGTTTCCTATTCCATATGTATCACAGAGAAAAAATGATGATTCTGTGTCTATTTTGTGTTTCATTTAAATATTGTGGATTTATTTCAAAAACAACAAAAAAATTAATGTTTCCTAAATCTGCACACATAGAACCATCCCTCATTCATATTCAAAATTAGCGGGAGAAAATTATGCCTAATTTCCCTGTGTTTAGCAAGGTGTCTGGTACAAATTAAGTGCTCAATAAATATTTATTGACTGTGATTTAGAAAAAAAATTATGTGTAGTTCTTAAGTGGGAAAATTCAAAAAGCATCCACAAAGCTATAAAGGAAATTGAGCATGTGGTGCTATTTAGAAAACATGATGCAGTTTTTCACTTTGAAAAAAATATTAAACACTGTATTTTTTAAATAAATTTTTAAAGCTTTTAAAAACACAAATAGCATATTTATTTTCAAAAATGAAACTGCAAACATCTGGAAGCAAGATGCAAACTCTTGCCCTTGGAGATTATTCCTTATTTTAAGATTTACCTTCTGGTGTTACCATGACTACTGACCATGAACTGAAATTGCTGTGTAATACATTCTGTCTCCCATAGTGATTGTACCTAAAACCAGCAGTAAATTTCTAGTAATTAGAAGAGATAACTTCAAAGGTGGACTTGACAGAGTCTTTCAAACATTATGTTAAAATCTTCTCCGGGGGTTTAGGATACTGCTTGTTGATTCAAATGCTGTATTAGTATGTGCAGAATAATTAAATTTGGAGCTGGAAATTTGGGCAAGAAATTATTTTGTCACATTCAAATGTGTTTTGTTTAAAAGGCACATATAAGAGAAAACCCAATCCAACATTAACATTTGTGTTTAGTAGATAAATGCTGGTTCTCTGAGAGCTCCTAAATAATAATTTCTGACCTAAGGCATCTGAGAATTAATATTCTGAGATGGATAGAAAGAAATAATGTTTGGCATTTTAGAAAATGAAAAGATTCCACTTGAGTATGCTTATACTTATAATACTTAATAATTTACTCTTTCATTAGCACTAAGGTGATATACATTATTTCAACATAAGATTACCAAGCTTGTGAGTCATGTAGGAGGAAGTTAGTCTTGCTTTAATAGCATGTGGTCTCACATAACTGCATTCTTCCTGAAAGCAGATAGATGGCTACCTTTAGCTAACTAAGAAATGGAAAAGGCCGAGTAAGATGTTGTTGAGTTAGTGTCTCAAATCTGCTCAACTTTAATGGGCAGAGTCATATATTTTATTTTTACTCGGGCCAAGAACCATACATTTCCAAATCAGATGTGTCTTCCAGAAATATTGCATTCATATCTCAGTAACCTGTTATTCTAATTGCTTTTCTGTATTGAGTTAGATGATAGGTGTGCTATCATGAATGGGTGAAACAAGTCTCTGCCTTTATCCTCATCCTACTGGCACAGTAGAAGTGGATGAATAAATCACAAAAAGAAGGAAGGAAAGAAAGAAAGGGAGTGAGGGAGGGAAGAAGGAGCAAAGGAGGAAGGGAGAGAGGAAGAGAGGGAGGGAACAAAGGAGGGAAGGAGGAAGGGCAAATAAGTTGATAAGTGTCATGGAGGAAAGAAGACAGGGTGCTGAGGCACAGAATGATAGGTGGCAGGAGAAAGTAGGAGGGACAGCTACTATAGATGGGGAGGTCAGGCAAGGTCCCTGCAAAGTGGTGACATCTCAGAGAGATGTGAAGAGTTAATATGCTATAGACAGACTGTTGGAGTGGAAAGAATAAAAAGTTTGGAATTTCAATCCTGCATCATTTTAAATTTCTTATTAGTTCAACGAATATTACACACAGCATCTATTACCTGTCAGTCACTTTGTTGTATGCTGGAGACTCCCTCAGGAAACAAAATGAACAGGGATCCTCATTCATCATACTTAGAGTCTCATAGAGAAGGCAGCTATTGACCAAGGACTTTCCACTGTATATCACGTATATCTCTGTAAAGTTGATCTCATCATTTTAAAATAAAGTATATCATTTGAATACAAGATTCCAGAGAGGTAAAGCTGGCCCTTTGTAAGCCTCAGGACATACAAGCTCATATGGGTACCAGGATATGTGAGAAAAGAGCATGGTACAAAGAGGGAAGATTTATGGCCATGCAGGACCTCATGGAGGGCTCTTTGTGTCTAGACTAGAGTTCCATATAAATAACCTAAAACTAGAGGAGGTGCAGAAACATCTTTTCCTCTCCAAATCTCTACCTCCTGCACCTTATACTGTGTGTGTATGTGTGTGTAAGAATGTGCATGCTGGGAAGAAAAGCTTTTGCTTCACTCCTTTTGCAAACAAGTATGAAGAGCATTCACCTTGTCACCACTCTAGCTACAAGTGAAAGAGAAAATCTAACAAAAGAGAGTACAAGACACCCTGCATGCACTGTGAACTTAACTGATTGACTTGCTCATCAGAATGAAAACACTATTCCCAAAGTTGGAGTCAAATAAAATGTCCTTGTCCTTGACTTTGATCTTTCTTTTGGAGAGAGTAGAAAAACATATGCTTTCCTGGCCAGAACCAACAATGATAGAATCTACGTACTAATAAAATTGTTATCAAAAACAACACATATTGTGTCTTTTTTGTGTATAGTGCTCTCCTGAGCACTGAATCATCCCGACAGTGTCATAGGCCTCCGTACCCCATGTCTGTGTTTGGAAAATAGTCCCTGAGACTTTCTGCTCTGTGAGAAAATAAGAGAATCGAAATCTAAAGAAAAAATAAACAAAAACATTGCCCCAAGTATGTTGATTCTTTTATCAATGATTGATAAGAAATATTTGTAATGAATCGAAATAGTTAATTCTTAGGTTACCATAAATAATATATAATTTCACCTCATCAGTTTAGTGCAGCATTATATGGTAAAAGTAGAATATTTATTTATTTTGCAAGACCTAGGACATTATGCTCTTTAAGTCAAAACAGTGGTTCATTTTCCTCAGGAAAAGTATGAACTAACAAATTCAGAAACAGAGCTTTGCCTGAGCTAGGGCTTTTTGTCAACTTAAGCAGAGAAGCAAACTATTACCAACACAGATTGGAGAAGCATAAAAGTATCATATAATGTGACTTCTCTGCTGTCCTCTCCAAGTTGTCTCTGAATAGAAAGATATTTGGTGAAATGTAGATGATGAAAGCAATTATATAATAATAAAACAAAGGTCTTAAATATTAAAAACTAATAAATGTAAGGAGATAGGACACTGTCAGTTTACGTGATTCTTAATACTTAAGAATGCATTGTTTTCACAAGACGAGAACAGAAACTGAATCCTAGAAACACAACCACAAGAGGACAGTTTATTCCTGTAAAGAATCCTCAACCTTCTTTCTTTGGTCTTCTAAGACAAAGGAGAAAGAAAAATGGTTTGGAGAATCCAGTGTGACTTTCATTGTATGATCACTTTAAACCATATTTATTTCCTAATTTACTGTGCATTAGTTAATATTTACTTAAAAATAAAGTGATGGCATTGAGTTGAAATAGCCATTCTCACATAGGCACTTGGATGTGGAGAATACAAAACTGAATTCACAGCTTATAAGCCAATAATTAAAAGATAGGCATGTAATCACGGTACCAAGCACTAAAAACAGTATTTAAAATACTAAGGCTTGAAAATTATTTCTTGATAGTTTCACCGAATTTAAAATAACTTATACCAATAGTATTCTAGTTCTTAAATTAAAAAGGATACTTAGAATGCAAATATGAATGAAACTTAAAGACAAAAACTAAAACTTGAAGAAGTTGGAAAAACAACTATTGCTATGGTAAATTGGTAGTTGAGGTTATAAAATTATACCTGAGACAATTGATTCATCTGTTGGAGGCAAAGGTTATTCATCTTTGATTATCAAAGGCAAAAGCTATCAAAAGTCATTGCCAATTCTCAAATAATGCTTTTACTATTTTACTTGTATAAAGGTTTGTTCTTATATTTGAATGAGAGTATGTAACAGTTTAATCATCCTTTAAATATGACATTAACATAAAATTCAAGTGGTATATTTACCTTTCTTTCTACTAGATTCTTGGTCTCCCTTTCCTCTGAGAAGAGATTGCATTACTACTAAATTAATAAAAAAAAAATCCTGGCTTAAAACAAAACTAACCATTATTTTTAAACCTCCTTTTTGTACTTTTCTGAAATTAGAAATTATTCAATTGACCTAAAACACATGCTCTTCTAGCTTATGCCAAGTTATTAAAAATCTTGCTGTTATCAGTAAGTAATGAATTTAGTAGAATAGATAACAATACTTGCAACCTATGGTAACTTGAGAATTAACTCTTAAAATGTATATTGTCAAATATTTAAAAGGGGGAATAAAAATATAAAGTTAGTAATTGGTCAAATATGGGAACAGCTTATATACATAAAAGACAAAATATATGTCAAAATGTTAAAGGGGAAGAATTTAAACCTTTGACATGTCAAAAAGAGCAATAAAGAAGGTGAGTTTATAAACTTAGTAAACAGAAACTTGGTGATAATCATTAGGTACTAAATAACCGGCATAATTTTCTTTCTTTATAAAAATTATTATTTATATGTATCTAAATATTATTAATATTTTTAAGTATTATAATTGAAAATTATATTAAAATATTATATTAAAATTATTATTTCTATATATTTAAGGGGTACCAGAACAGCTTTCTTACATGTATATATTGCAGATGGTAAAGTCTGGACTTTTGGTGTACCCATCACCTTAATAGAGAACAGTCTACCCAACAGGTAATTATTCAACCCTCACTCAATCACCATAATCTAAACAAAGTCTGGTAGTCCCAACAGCTATTGGTACAAGTAAACACATCCATGAAAAGATGACAAACAGAAATTTCTTCTCTTATGTGGCTCCATTTTTATTTTTATGGCATGAATCACCAAGCACATTTTATCAGAAGTATTGGGATCTTATAGCAGAGTAAGTTATTTTTAAATAGAAAATGTAAACATGTACACAGAATTTTCTGATAATTGTCTCAAGAAGTTGAAGGATTCAAGACACTAACAAAGCAAATAATAATAATCCTAGAACTTGACTATCTTATAACAGAAGAAAGATGCTGCTCCCACAGATAGGTCTCTCTCTGAATACAATTTATATTTAAGAAATATCAAAGATGACATTTTAAATTAAAAGGTACAATGTTTAAATTATTGGGAAGAGTATTGAACTAAAAAATATTTGACTAAAATCTGGGGCCGGCTCTGCCATTCACAACCATGTAGTATGTCATGTACCTTTCTACTCATCTGTATTCTCATCTGTAAAATGAAAAAAATTGTCTGATTGATTTTTAACTTTATACTTAATGTTTCATTTTTGAGAGATGAGTACAGCTCATTAGAAACAATGGGTGTGTGAAGATACTTTGAAAATAACCAGACATTTTGCAAATATAAGATATTATTAATATGTTCAAAGTGCCATTAAATATATGAAGCAGGTTTTATGTTGCACAAAGCAGAAGCCTAGTAACCTAATTAAGATTTTTAAAACAGGCTACATTAAAATTTTAAAACATGATATCAAGTTGGAGTTTGTCGCTAAAACTTAGCAATTTTGGTATTGTAAACATAAACAAAAGCAAAAAAAAAATCAGTGAGTGAATTTTTAATCATAAAGAATTAGGATTAGTCTTTATTTTCACACTTCTGTTTACACTGAATGCTTGCTGCTCAAAAATTGGTCCAAGAGATAAAGCAAATTAGCCCTTTGTAGGATTCCAAAAAGAGGCCAGTGCCCCCCTTAGCATATCTCAGATTATTCTGAGAAGGTGCCATGCTGAATTGTCAAGGAGAAAGCATTTTGAGGTGTGGCTTCATCAGATGCCACAGCCCTAGCATAGATACAATGGACTATCCACTGAGATCTCTGAACATCTACGGAAACAATGGACACTGTCATTATTTGAATGGGAAGGATGTGCTAACTGATGGCTCAATTTCCTCCTCTACCAAAATCTTCTCTGGAGTAGATCCAGCTGAAACTCTATTTGGGCCAATCCCAGTAGCCACTTATGGTCTGTGGTCAGCATAAGCTGAAATCCACGCTCACAAGCACCATGCTGGACCTCACAGAGGAAGTGAGAGCCCTTTATTTGCAATCTCACTTGGTTGAACACTATTGGAAATATATGTTTGAGAAAAACCACGCATCTGACCAACTAATCGCAGAACTTATTGCTCTTCTCTACACAGGAAAAAGTTCATGATATGGGTCCTAGCAGTATTTTTCTGAGGACTTCAAGAAGAAAGTCTTGGGAAACCCTCTATGACTCAATTTAATGTATGAGTTAATCAGTACATAGAAAACTTGGTGCTCTCATTTTTGAATATGAGTTTAGTTAGCTGACACCTCTCAGTGGCCCACCTGATGCCCTTTATAAGAATTTTCTTATGCTCGCCATACTTGTTTAATTGTTATTTAAATTCTAATAATCTCTATCTCTTTTTATCTCAACAAGTAGACTGACCACTGAACTAGGTTTTATAAGAAATGACCTTGCTTTGTGTCTATACCCAGTTCTGTGATACTATAAATTAACTAAAATACTACATCCAAAAAAGAATAAGTTTAAGAGAACACATAGTGAAGGGGCTCACTCAATAATGCAAAGTTATTTGACTATTTATTTTATCAAAATTATAAAAGTATTCAAATGTATTAAAAACAAGTTGATGAAAAAAAATCACTCTGTTTTCTGTGGTGAGTAAACCAAGTACAACTGATGTGAAAGCACTTCCAGCTTAGATTTGTAATAAATACTTATTGTTCTGTATTAGAACTCTTAAATTTGGTATAAGATGATTGGCGGTATTGAAGTCTATATTACAAACACTTTACCAAAAAAGCAAAGTCATTCATTATTTAAAAGAGGTATGTTAATGACACTAGAGATATTAAATAGGAGTAGATAACAAATGGCTCAACATAGAAAAGGCATAATTTGAGCTTTCCCTCAAATTGTTTTTTTTTTTTAATTAACCAACCTATTTAAAGCAGATGTATATCATAGATATCTCTCTGTATAGTTATAGACCTCTCTCTATATATATCTATATAAATATATATAGATATATATATATAGAGAGAGAGAGAGAGTCTGGGACCATAAATGATTTAAGAGTACAAGTTTAGGTGAATGGCCTTTATTGAACAAATTAGACATCCATGTTGTAGAATAACTATGAAAAATAGGACTATAATCATGTTGACAATAAGAACTTAACTGGCTAAGTTACAGGTAAAATTATATAAAATAGAAAGAATCCTGAACTTCAAAGTCAAATATTCCAGGTGTGCTTGGGTAATACGTTGGGCATTTTGAAGACATCATAGTTCTTTTAACATAGAAGCATCATTATTTTATCTGTGATATAAAAATATATTATTATTACTTGTAACATCTCTTTCCAAATTACATTTCCTGTCAGCGCACAACTCTTTTTCTTTCATATTATGCTTCCATATTCTTAAAACTGCTATTTTGAAAAGTTGAAGAAATCCTTCTTTGAATGAAATAGTCATAACAGTTTGCCTTCCTCTCAGAAAGCACCACAGTATGAGGAATAAAATGCATTGTATTTGCCAAGGATGTACGAAATTTAGCCAATAGATAGTCTTGTCTGTAGCCCTCAAGATACGTGTATAAAGTGATGGAAGCACACTGTGAATCCAGAGCAATAAAAAGGAAAGACTGGATAAACTGACCTAAAGAGGTGTTAGTGCAATCCACTTTTCTCAAAATATAATTTTTTCCTCATTTAAATCCTCAAGAGTTGAGAATCTAATTTTTTTTTTTTACTTTATTTTATTATAAAGATGTGAGGTACAATTCAGGATTAGGTACATAAGTAGTCTATGTGCAGGTGAAGTTTAAGCCTCCAACTGGTCCTCATTTCCCCTGGTTTAGGATCAGGTACCCTTAGTGATGTTATGTGCCCCCTCCCTTCCCTAGCAGTGTACCGCTACTGCTGATCCCTCTCTTGTAGTATTGTGATAAATGTCAGGACCCGGTTATGAGTGGAAACCTGTAATATTCAGTTCTCTCTGCTTCTGTGGTAGATTGCTGAGCATGATGGACTCTAAATAGTCTTTTATCTCTTTGGTCTGACCTTTGAGTTCCCATTGCAATTTTTTTCATGTGAACTAGACAAAGACCTCTAAGAAAACTTCTACTAGTTTAAAAGTGTGGTATATATAGTAAATAAATAAAGTCTAGATATCTTGGTATTACTATTACCATCCACATATATCCACTGAATCATTTGTAGGAAATATACAATGTGAAATAAATTTCATGCATAAGAAAATTCTTATCAAAGTAATTGAAAAACACATGGGAAATATGGGCTTCTACCATGGAATGATCACTTCTCTGCAGCCCAACTATAAAGTAGATAGGACCTTTTTTTATTTTTTGAGTTGGAGTCTTATTCTGTCACCCAGGCTGGAGTGCAGTGGCACACACACACCGCCACCCCAGCTTTGACCTGCTAGGCTCCAGCAATCCTTCCGCCTCAGCCTTCCAAGTAGCCAGAACTACAGGTTCTAACGATGTCCAGCTAATTATTTTTATTTTTATTTTTATTGTAGAGACAAGGTCTAGCCAAGTTGCCTGGGCTGGTCTCAAACCCGCGGCCTCAGGCAATCCACTTGTCTCAGCCTCTCAAAGTGCTGGGTGTACCGAGCCTGGCCTAGATAGGACTTTTAAGACTTAATGCTCTTGCCATTTTCTCCATAATCATAAAATCCTCCTTTATCCTCACAACCAGCCTTGTTCCAACCTGTTTTACACACCACTGAAGGATCAAAAAGAATTTTACAAGGTTTCCATGAAAATCTGACTGAATCGCATGTCCTTGTATCCAATCCATTAAAGGCAGGTGCAAGTAGTAGCAGTCTGTCTAATAGCTAAAATTCTTGCATGGTTTAGGCTCTTCCTGATCCAGAATCTGCTTAATTCTCCAGCTCCAATTCACAGGACTGTCAACCACATCTCTTTACTGAAGCTTTTCTGACTTATTTTTCTTACCTTAATCTTCCAGGCTTATTATTTCAATGTCTTTGCAAATGATTTTTCCACACTTGAAACACCAACCCTTCTTCCCCTATCTGCCTACTACTTAACTCTTCACTGTTCACACCATTCCTCTGATGGGGTTTGACATTCTCCTTGGTATTTTTGTAAGATTTTCTGCTTACCACGCCCCTAGTACCTACCATGCTTTATTGTAGTGATGCATTTATTTCTGTCTTTTTAAATAAAATGTCATTTTCCCAAGAGCAGAGATCATATCTGTTCTGTTTACATGACTAACTTGTTTAAATGTCATCGGAGGCAGTACTGACTGGTAGCTAAGTGCACAGGCACTGCAGTCAAAGAACTTAGGTTCAGATCCCAGTGCTGCCACTTCTTAGCTGTTCAACCTAATGCAAGTTACCTAACCTTTCTACGCCTCAGTGTCCTTACATGTAAAATGAGAATAATAAGCATATTTACCTTATAACATTGTGATGATCAAGTGAATCAATATATGTAAATGCTTCGGACATACCTGGCACTTATATTAATGTGAGTTGTCTTTCTGACCTGAGCACATAACTTTATTGCAAAAATTAATGGCTGATGAAATACCAAATATAATGAGTTTTCAATTAACCTCTTTTTATTGTCTTGTCTTCTA
This sequence comes from Carlito syrichta, assembly GCF_000164805.1. Taxonomy (NCBI): domain Eukaryota; kingdom Metazoa; phylum Chordata; class Mammalia; order Primates; family Tarsiidae; genus Carlito; species Carlito syrichta. Next base: position 55,612 of record NW_007231948.1, read on the forward strand.
TCCCTTATTCTTAATAATCAGCCTATCCATTCAGCAAGTGTTTATTATCTACTCTGATAAAATTGAGAATTATCTTGAAAATACCCACTTCATTTTGTAGAGGGCTTTGAAAAACAATGTACCTGTCAGAAAAATGATAGAATTGTGTAAAAACTCATTCTCCTGGAATGCTCATAATAATAGCCTCCAGTTAAGTTTAAACTGGGAACTCTCTGGGGTCTTTCCAAAGGTGAAGAAAATGATTACCACTTCTGATTTTTTTTTTTCATTTCCAATTTGTGCGAGCTTTTAAACTTCTTTTAGTATCTCATCTATTATGTAATTAAGATCAAAGGCAATTTTGCAAAGGAAAAAAAAAGTCAATCTACTGTTAAACTAGTTGTTATAAAACTACATCTTCTGAAAAAATAAACCACATAAAAGAACTGACCAAGAGAAAAGATTGAAAACCTTACAAGAATAGGTAGAAATGTCTATGAAATTAAAACTTGTTTTCAAAAATTCAATTAAAAACAACATTGGACATTATCAAATGTCCATACTGCTCGTTTTAACCTTCTTGCAAATGAATGTGCCATGCGAGGCTGTCATTTTCTAACTCTGTTTCTTATTGCTTTCTATAATCTTTTCTTCCTGTTTTGTATAGGTTCTCCTCAATCTTGGGCCCTCTTTGCCGGCAAGGTTCTGGTAACACTGAGGATGAATGATCTGTATGCTCCATGTGCTGTTAGGGTGTGGAAGTTTTTCTGGAGACTTATAAGAGAAGAACAAAGGTTAAGCATGTCCATCTCCAATTATATCTTTCTGTGCATCCCTTCTGTACTTCCTGGCCTCCTTTTTATCCCATCAATGTCATATGCCCTATGTCCACGGTGAAAATAATGTAGATTTGAGGTTTTCTCTCTGTCTGGTTAACAAGGTCTAGTATAGCATAGGCTGGCTCTAGGCACAGGCAAAGTAGTCTGTACAGGCAGCAGCTGGGAGCAGACACTTTATTTTGAATTCCATTGTATCTCAGGTGTTCTGCTGGGTGAACACCTGCTACATGTCTGGCCTTGTGCTAGTTGCTAGGGATTCAAAGATAAAAGGCAATATGGGCCTTTCACAGACTAGCTCAGTGACCTTGAGCTAGTTAATACAGCCTTTGAGTCTAAATCTCTTCATATTTAAAGAGAAATGATGCCCATTTTTAAATGTTATAAAGATGAAGTGGCTGTATGTAACTCTGGAAAGGGAGACAGAGTGAAGATCTTATCAAGACTTTCTTCTGGGAAAGCAGGAGGACATCATTTTGCTAGTACCCTGCTAGCAGCACTGAGTGACTGTGGGACTTGGAAAGATGAACATCATGGAATTTTATACTATCTAGTTTTATGGTTTTTCTAGTCCAGAGAGTTTGTCATGCCTGCATTTGGGGTATATTCAAGATATAGCCTCCCTTCTCTTTTTCCCTTGCCAAAAAACCTTCGGTTACTTGTATAATGCTCTTGGCATTAAAAATAAAAATCCAGCCGGGCTTGGTGGCTCAGCCTGTAATCCCGCGCCTTTGGGAGGCTGAGGTGAGTGGATTGCTTGAGCCGGTGGGTTCGAGATCCGCCTGGGCAGGCGAGACCTCATCTCTACAATAAATTAAAAAATTAGCCGGGTGTGGTAGCGCGCGTCTGTAATTCCGGCTACTCGGAAGGCTGAGGCGGAAGTATCTCCGGAGCCCGGCTGGTCGAGGCTGCGGTGGCCGGGAGCGGCCACTGCTCTCCAGTCTGGGCGACAGAGTGAGACTCCAACTCAAAAGTAAAAAATAAAAAAAATTTTAAAAAATGTAAAAATTAAAATCCAAATTCCTTTTCACAGTATGCATGATCATCTCAGACTTGGATTTGACTCAGTTCTGCCAGTTATAGTCACATTGCTGGCCTTGAACTGGCTGCTTAAATTGTCTTTACTCTTGTCCATCTGGTGAAAGAAATAACCACTTCTCAGGGTAATTGTGGAGATTATGTGAGCAAATATGTGCAATAAGCACTTAACTCAGTATTTGGCTCATAATAATAGCTCAATAAATGATAATTTTTAGCAACAAAAATAACAATGTACATATTAAAGCTCTACTATTAGAAGGAAAAAATATATCTCAAAGATTCAATGAAGAAACTGCTTTTCTAGGTTTAAGGAGAGAAATCTAAGTGTCCTTTCAGGGTTGTGGGGTACCGAATATGTGCAAATGAAGCTTTGGAAGCTAAGTATCCTCGATGAAAGAATTTGTGAATTTCAAATGAAAGTATAATTTATTGATTTTTTTTAGATTACGACTCAAATACTTAGTCTTGTATAAAATCATTCTGCTTTCTGATGTGTAACAAACAATAAAATTTAGTAAAATTCTCATCCATTAAGTAATATCTTCATATAAATCGAATCAAAGCCTCCCTGGTAATATGTAGTCTGGTGTTAGAGTGTGACAGCTTCCAGAACATGCCTGTGCATTTTTAGAAGAGCCTCCTAGAGAATGGGCTTCTTTCTGGAGCTGAATAACCAAGAAGGGCTGTATACTGTGAGATCTTTGTAAAGCACTTTGAATTCTAATTTACCAACTTGCTAAAGTACTCTCCAGTTGATGCTGTTTTGTCCTGCATTACATTCAAGTTTCTTATCTTAAACATTTGATTTTGTATGGCTATGATACATTTAAGAGGGTTAAGATGACTCCTTGATATAGAAACTATTCAAGCTTTGGTGAAACTACATGGATAAGCAATTCTGCCCTCCTACAAATTACCTTGTCTTTAAAAGTCATCATTATTCTTTGGTTGCATATTTGAATCATTCTTTAAGCACACTGCTGCTTGAGGAAGTTGCTGTTGGAAAGTCTCTATCTTCATGGTTAGTAATAAAGAAATCCTATATTCACTAATTGTTACTCTTTCAAAAAAGAAGTATCCACAGCAATGGTGTATAATTTGTAAATAAAATACATCATTAATATGAGCATTCAAAACATCAGCATGTTAATCATAAGTTTCCATATGGCATGTACAGTTTGTCTTCATTTTGTATGTTCACAATTATTTGATTCTAAACTTGTGCAAGGAGTTTATAAACACTAGGTAAATCATTGATTGTATTAGCACTATTTAGCTATCCTATCCTAAGGCAAAGTATGAGGCAAAGTATGAGGCAAAGTATGGCACTGGAATGTTACAAAAATTGAAGTATTGGTTCTTGTCAAAAAATTAGGAAATTAACAGGAAGCTTAAATACAGGAAAATAATTGTAACTTAAGAGTGAGTTAATTAAAGTATTCTTTTTCAAGAGTCAAATCATTTATTAAGCAATACGAAGCTGTTACAATGATGTCATGTGTTGCTGGACCCAAGCTCAACTAGACCTTTGTATAAATTATGGAGTCAGGGCTGGGAGTGGCAGCTCACACCTGTAATCCCAGCATTTTGGGAGGATCAGGTAGGAAGATTGCTTGAGCCCAGGAGTTTGAGACCATCCTAGGTAACATAGTCAGATCTTGTCTCTCAAAAAAAAAAAAAATTAGGTAGGAGTGGTGGTGCACACCTGTAGTCCCAGCTTCTTGAGAAGCTGAGGTGGGGAGATCATTTGAAGCCTGGATTTTGAGGCTGCAGTGAGCCATAAGCATACCACTGTACTCCAACCTGGGCAACAGAGTGAGATCCCAACTCAAATAAATAAATAAGCAAATAGGGCCTTCAACTTTCCATTCTTGTTTCTAGACTCAATAAATATAAAGTACGTAGGCAGCAGTTGACACAGTCTCTGATCCTTGTTTCTTAAGTATCTCTTTTGCACAATGGCATTAGCAAAAACAATAAGAGCTTATTGTGTTCATTGAATATTTATTGTCTGTCACTAAGTGAAACTCTGAAATGAATAATTTTTTTTAAAAATGAGAAAACTGAGCTGGGCTCGGTGGCTCAGCCTGTAATCCCGCGCCTTTGGGAGGCTGAGGTGAGTGGATTGCCTGAGCCCGTGGGTTCGAGACCCACCTGGACAGGCAAGACCTCATCTCTACAATAAAATAAAAAAATTAGCTGGGTGAGGTGGAGCACGCCTGTAATTCCAGCTACTCAGAAGGCTGAGGCGGAAGGATCGCCAGAGTCCAGCAGGTCGAGGCTGCGGTGGCCGGGAGCAACCACTGCACTCCAGGCTGGGCAACAGAGTGAGACTCCAACTCAAAAAAAAAAAAGATAAAAATTAAAAAGAAAAAAAGAAAACTGATGTGTAAAAAGGTTTAGAAAGCATGACAAATCCCCAGTGCTGGTGAATGTCAGGAGAGGGACTCAGAGCCAGTTGTGGCGGTGGCCAAAGTCCACAACTCTACCTGCTGTGCTATACAGTGTTTTGTCTATATCAAACTTTTCCTGACCTCTTTCACTGCCCATAAAGCCAATCCAATTCAGAAAAGAGCAGACAGATGGAACATTCTGCATAGTACTGCCACATTATACCCCTGGGCACTCACCTGTAGTTCGTCAAATTTAATATACATTGATGTGGAAGTTTTTTTTTTAGTCTTGTCAAAAGGTTTTCATGCAACTATATCATGTCTGTCTCATGACTGATGGCAATTTCAAGGTGCCATTGATTCGAACAATGTATCCTAACTTCGTTGTGGTTAAAGTTTTAAAAGTTAATGTCTTAAAATCAATGTAGTATAATAAATATTGATTAGTGTTGATTGTTGAAGTCCTTTAAATGTAGTCATGGGCCTTACTTGACAATCTAATTTTGATTTACCTGTCACTAGCATATTATTCAAGAAAATGATTATTTAATTCTAATAGAGCCTAATCAACTGTTCAAACCATGTGTCATGTTCATTGACTCAGGTGTGACTACCATTCAAGCAGTCACAATTAGAGTGAGCCACATTCTTTCTCTTTCCAGAATTAAAAAAAATGTTGACTGTAGAACTTAGTCATTGGTGACAGGTTTCAAGTTGTTTTGGTTGAAAATATTTTGAGTCTTTCAATGTCTGTAGATTACAGAATCTTGAATCAGATGATATCTTTTATGTTCCAGCTTGTCCAATTACTCACCCTGGGTAGGAATTCTTGGTGGTAGATCATCAATCTATGATTTGTGGTAGAACAAATAAATTCTGTTTTATTTTATTGCAAAATAAAAATTCAAAATATTGGGTATAACATTATGTTGCAAAATCTTTACCAAGTATTTATTTATTTATTTTTTTGAGTTGGAGTCTCACTCTGTCTCCCAGACTGAAGTGCAGTGGCTGCTCCCGGCCACTGCAACCTCGACCTGCTGGGCTCCGGCGATCCTTCCGCCTCAGCCTTCCGAGTAGTCGGAATTACAGGCATGCGCTACCACGGCCGGCTGATTTTTTAATTTATTGTAGAGATGAGGTCTCACTGCCCAGGTGGATCTTGAACCCGCGGGCTCAGGCAATCCACTCACCTCAGCCTCCCAAAGGCGCAGGATTACAGGCTCAGCCACCGAGCCCGGGTAGCAGCAACATCAGCAAGTGCCCAGGGTCTAGACTCCTGAGTGAGGATTGGCCCCGGGAGATCACCACTGAGTCCTGATTGCTACAAATTGAGCTGGTAAATAATACTTGTCTATATTTACCTTGTATCCTTGCAACAGAGAATCCTGCTTTGCCCCATCTGGGCTCCCTGAATAGCAGCCTCTTGAGTATCCTCCTGACAAGTTCCCTTTAGTTGTCAATGCAGGCCTGGTTGCTGGCCAGGCTTTATATCTTTGCTGTTAGTGATTTTATTATTCTGACCAACACATTTCTGCAATAACAATAAAGTCCCAATTAAATAATTCTTGTGCTTTACTTGCCATGAATAATAATTAAATGGTTATGAACAATAATGATATGCCACATTTAAAACTTTAGCACAATGCTACATGTTTTACACATCTTATGTTATCACTATTACTTAATACATTTTCACAACTTATCCATGATCAGCCTACCTGATCTAAATACCAAGTTTTTAACCACAGCCTCAACTCACTGAGGAGAAGGAAAGATTATGAAATTTGGCTTAGAGAATTTATAGGACATGTTTATATTCACATAGTAAGCAAATGATCAGATTCAAACTTGTGTTCTAAGTCTTGCTTCTTGGTCCATAGCTCCTTCTAAAATTTAGCATTTGATGGAATATGTGTAATTTTGGAAACATTGTTGACTTGTTTCTAAAGAGTTATTTACATTTAGTTTTTGATACTGAATTATTTCAATATGTCAGAAATTGGACGCTAATATTTATCTTTGTTCATTAGGCTGCTATAACAAAATACTATAAATTGAGTGGCTTATAAACAACAGAGATTTAAACAAAAACAAAACAGAAATTTATTTTTCTAAATGCTGGAAGCTGGGAAGTCCAAGATCCAAGTGATAGCAGATTTGGTGTCTGGGGAAGACCAACTTCCTAGTTCATAGATGTCCATCTTTTCACTATAAACTCACATAGGAGATGTCTAAAACTGAGCTAAAGATCAGAATCAGAAATAATTGGTCTAAAACCCCTGGATCCAATTTCTGCAATACCTCTTAATCTAAAGTAGTGGTACCAGGTGGCTCAAAAATCATATAACTGTTACTGAACCTTGCAAGTACGGAATTAGAGTGATAAAGTCAATATATTTGAAATTAGAGAAAAAAATCCATTCCTAAATCAAACCCGTGGCTGTTTGTTAAAGGCATAAACAAAATTTAAGATTTCATTCATGAAAGAAGAAACAAAAGTTGTCTATTTAACCAATATCTCAAGAAAAAGTAAATTATAATTAAAACATATTCTGGTCTTCCTATTTAACTTCTAAGGTAAAAGGAGTTGAATGTGTATAAAATGGGAGTCTGTTACGAAACAAACCAGAGAAAATTGTGTTTCACCAGAAAGAAAATTGGGAAATTGCTTCTTCGCTCGATCAGTGCTGTTCCCAAAGAGCAATTGAGAACATGGAAACATATTGAGGATATGAGTCAAAGATTGACAGTTCATTAATTGACATTTATAACTTTGCTGACACAATTTTTGGGTTCCCCAGATGACACAATATTTTTCCCCATTAAATGTCCAGAAGGCTTTGAACTTCATGGTATTTTTATTCTTAAAAATACCAGTACTTTCAGCAATCTTTTAAAATATCACAATATTTCCTATGAGAGCACTTATATTTTATTGTGTTGCTTTGTAGGGTATGACCTTTCAAGTCAATTATTCCTCTCTCTTTTCCCAGAGGCAATCTCATCCTGATTTTTATCACCATAAATTTTTTTTTTTTTTTTGGTTCTAGAACTTTCTATAAATGGAATCAAAAAACCATTTTTCTGTTTTTTAAAATTCTTTTTACTCAACATAAGTATATTGAGATTCATTCATATTATTGTGCTTATCAATAGTTCATTTCCCTTTATTGTTGAGTAGTAGTTTATTGAATGAACATGCTAAAATTTGTTTCCTTTTTTTTTTTTAAAGATCATTTTGATTTTCCCTATTTTCGGACCATTATGAAGAAGAATGTTTTAAAGATATTCTGTAAGTGTCTGTTTGTTGGTTGGCTGATTTTTTGTGGGCATATGTTTTTATATCTTTTGGATAAATCATGTTAGTATTTTCCCTCTTCACTGATTCATTTCAATTAACTATTTTCGGGGAAATGATCCTCAGTTTTTCAAAGCTTGGACTATTTCTATTAAAAATAGAAAATAGACTTTAATAAAATCAGGAGAAGCCAGTGAGAAAAAATAACTAACAAACTAATATTTCTTAAAATATACATTTTGCTGATCTCCTATTACAAGATTGTAATAAGAAAGTATTGCATTGTTCTTCTTCAAAGGAAACTGATAATCTGATTTTGCTTCCTGTACCAGGTGATGATACAGATTTTTCAGATCAGCCTGGGCTTCATGAGTGTGTCAGCTCAATGGACTGGCCAGTCAAGTCCCAGAGAGGGTCGTGGAGGGGCTGGTAAGCCCAGCACTGGAAGTGTCAGCTCTAATGGGCTGGCAAGCCAAGCCCTGAGTGTGCGATTGTGGGAGGGATGGCAAGCCTAGCCTCCGGGGTTTTGGCTCTAAGGACTGACAAGCCAAGCCCTGAGAGTGTTGCTGGTTCAGTGGGCTGGCAAGCCTAGCCCCTGGGTGTCTCAGCTTCAGAGTCTCGCCTTCTTCGGGCAGCTCTCCTGGTTCAGCTGGCTCCCTCACTGGCAAGCCAGCCTCTAGGGTGCATGGCTTTTAGACTCTGACGACCTTCTGCAGCTTTTCGGGTTGCAGCTCTTCAGGGTTGAGGTTCTCGTCTCGTGCCCAGGAAGAATGAGGGACATGGACAGGTAGAAAGTGAGAAAGCAGGATTTATTGAGGACAGAAAGGTCCCACAGTGGGAGGGGGCCCAAAGGGTTTGCCCATCTGGGGCTGAAAAACCTGGTGCTTATATAACCCTAAGTCCAAACGGATTGGCTAGCACTAGCTGTGAGCTGTTGCTGTTCTGATTGGTTGCTTTTCAATCCCAGCAGTGAGTACCTAAGCTCTAGCTTGAGAGGCTTGCAGGGATCTTGTTTACCAATGCTGAGCCTGAGAGGCCAGCTGGGAGTTCACTACATTGTTACCATAGGACCTGCCTGTCTGTCTGCCTAAACTTTTTCTATCTCCTGTCTCAGTGACATTCAAGATACTAAGTTAGAACATTTGCTATGACACTTTTATTTCTAATGTGAAAATTTGAATATGTATTAGGAAGAAAGGAAAAAAATAAAATAAAGTAATAAAAAAGGAGGAAAGTACTGCTTTTGTGTTTCTGCATAGTGCATGTTGAGTCAGATGTTTTCATGTACTTTTTATAATAATAATGGCAATAAAAAGCTTCCAAAACCTGGGAGCTTATTTTGTGCCAGGCACTGTGATCCATGCTTTGTAAACACTTCCTCATTAAATTCTTTTAAATTCGTAGGATTCATGCGATTTGTCAAAGATCATGCAACTAGTAAGTAGGAGAGCTAGCACTCAAATCAGTGCTGTTTGAATTCAGATTTGGAGTTCTTCCCCGTATGCTATCCTGACTTCCATTTTTATCACTTATTACAGAACCCCTGCAAAGTAACTATTTCAAAACCCTATTGCTGGCAAAAAACCCTGTTACTGAAGAGGTTGCATGATTCACTCTTGGTCTCAGGGTTACTGTTTCTTAGTGACATAAAATTCGTAAAGCTAGTTCCTAGAAATGTCTTCCTTATTGCTGATAGCGGTGAAAGAAAAATATGAGGGCTTAACCTGTCTCTTTAACCTGCAGATTTGTATATAATACTCCATAAAAACTCCCTTGTTACTGAGCATGAAATGATGGAAAGTGGGAAAAGAAGGGTAAAACAGAAAATGTCATTTATTTATTTAAATTTTTAAATTTTATTTTAAAGATGTGGGGTACAACTCAGGATTAGGTATATAAGTGGTCAATGTACAGGTGAAGTTTGCGCCTTCCATTGGTCCTCACTCCGCCTGGTTTAGGATCAGGTACTCTTACTGATGTTATACTACAAGAAAAGAAAATGCCATCTTATTTTATTTATTTATTTATTTATTTTTTTGAGTTGAAGTCTCACTCTGTCGCCCAGACTGGAGTGCAGTGGCCGCTCCCGGCCACCGCAGCCTCGACCTGCTGGGCTCCGGCGATCCTTCCACCTCAGCCTTCTGAGTAGCCGGAATTACAGGCATGCGCTACCACGCCTGGCTGATTTTTTTATTTATTGTAGAGATGAGGTCTGGCTGCCCAGGTGGATCTCGAACCCACGGGCTCAGGCAATCCACTCACCTCAGCCTCCCAAAGGCGCGGGATTACAGGCTGAGCCACTGAGCCCGGCGAAAATGCCATCATAAAGGGTCTGTGGCAGCTTGAGAGTTATAGCATGGACCTCCCTTCATATCCACTGCCTTCGAAAGCTGCCTACCCCTTAGTGTGACCATATCTGAGCTTAGCAAAGACCAGGAAGGCCATTCTATTGCTCTTAAGAATTTTAAGAAGAGAAATGCTTCCTAATTTCCTCCATGTAAAAGACCCTATTCATGTTAGTCTTGTCAATCAGATTGTGCAACAACAAAAGAACAATTCATCTCTTGCTAGAGAAGAATGCTAGTGAAGGATTGTAAAAATCCAGGAGACTTTTGACATGACAGCCTTAGTGATTCTGCTAACCAACAGTGTAATAAACTGAAGCAAGGCAGTGATAATGTCAATCATAAGAAGCAGCTCCCTAAACAGAATGCTGTGTCTGGGCTTCAGAAAATGTTGATTATTTGTGACTTAAAATAAACCATTGTCTGACCAAAGGCAGGCATTATGAATAAATGGTTACAAGAAGTAAAAAGTCAGTAATTTGCTTTTTACTGGTAAATACCTTGAATGAATGGTTTGCAAAAATTATTCTTCAGTTGTCACTGACATTTTGATGAATGAAAATTGATAAGTGGGAGATTTTTTCTAATGACGCTGAGAACTCACTCCCATAGAACCCATATATCTATTCCCTGACACTTTGTAGGCAGCTGTCTATGGAGCATCATTCGAGAAGTGCAAAACAGATGAATTAATTCTCTTTCCAAATTCCTGTACCATCTCTCTTCTCTTGTATTCCACCACACTACCCTATATGCATGTGTGCACACATGCACAAGCTTTAATTAAAGAATACCAACAAGACAGATCTGTTCTTGGAACATGTGCGGGTCTCAAGTCTAGCAGATGTTGAGGCTTGGGTGCAAGCCCAAATTGTTACAATGTGTAGAACTTATGTGCTGCCCCAAGGATAAACAGTTAGGAGAAAACTCAAAATGACCTGTGTTCAAATTTAAAAGGATTTTATTTGCCTGAAGTTAACTAATTTTATATTTTCAGCCAGAAGGCTGATGAGGGCACAAAAGGAAAATAAAATGTATAATAGAAAAATTGAGATGGTTATGTATCTTGCTCACCTTCATTTGAGAATGAAGAGTAAAGGTCTTAAGATATCTGATTTCACTTGAACCCTGGATTAATGTTCTCAATAGAACTTGGTGCAATGATGAAAACATTCTATGTCTGTCTATCCCAATATGTTAGCTACTAGCCTCTAGTAGCCTGGGTCCTTGAGATGTGGCTAGTATACTAAAGGAACTCAATTTTTAATTTTATTTGATTCTTAATTAATTTAAGGGTAAATGTAAATAGCCACACATGAATAGTGGCTATCATATTAGACAGCACAAGTATAAACTATAAAGTCTTACATTATTGTATTTTACAAATGAAGAGACAAATGCTGAAATGCTTATTGACTACCTTAATAGTATGAGGCTGGTAATTAAAGATAATGTCTAGATACCTAGACCAGAGTTCTTTCCAAGAAATATATGTTGCTTACTTTCTAACACTTTGGGAAAGGTTATTTGAGCTGACTGAGATTAAAGTTCTGAGAGTGAGCCTGAGCAGAGAGATTTAGGAGGTAGTTAGCTAAGGCCATCATTGACATAAAAGGGATTTGGTAAGGGAAGGTAGAAAGGACAGATGCCAACTCCACAACTGTCACATTGCTGTCTAGTACCATTGTTCCCAATATGGCCAAATTATAATCTTCTGAGACTTTAAGAAAAACATAAAATGTCAAATACCATTCTCAGAAACCTGTAGTTTTAAAAGTCTCTTGTGGTCATTCTGATGCACAGTCTCATATAGAAGCCACTGGTTGAGACCACCCTTTTAGCGTGGACTTATGGAAGCTAGTGGAGGAGTGAAATGAGTGAAATGATGGAATGAGTTCTAATTAATACATATTTATTGTGTGCCTTCTATATTCTGCTAAAAGGCAATGTGTTGGCATCTGGGTTCAAATCTCAGCTCTGTTATTTACTAGCTGTACTACTTGAGCAAGCTATTTAAGCTTTTTCTACATCTATAAAATCAGGATAAACTTTTTACTTTACACATAGAGTCTTTGTCAAGATTAAAGAATATTAAAGAACTTACAAAAGTGCCTGGTAGGTGGTCCCTACCATATACATTTTAGATATTACAGCTTTGTGGATGAGACCAACACTTGAACAGAAAATGTCAACATAATATGAAAGATGGTCACGGGGGCGGCAGAAGAGGAGCCATTAGCTCAGCGAGAGTTAATGGAAGGACAAGAGGGACTGGAGAGACAGGAAAGTCATAATTCTTGTAACACCTGCTTGAACAAGACTAAGGCTTTTTGAAAATACATCATTTCTCCTAACTCCATGGTGTCCAGAATATTTTACTTCCATCCTTACTGTGAAGGAGGCACTGAAGCCAAAACAATGGGCTCTGCCCCTGCAGTGGACATGGTGTGGCCCTGCCCTGCTCAGCTCAGAGGCTGAGCTTGAGGCCATCTAAAGGTGGGTTGCCCGGGAGTGGGGAAAAATTATCTTTCTTTCTTTCCCATCCACATAAAATTTCAAAATCGTCCTGCTGTGAGTTCACATCTGTGTGACATCTGGCCACAGCCTATGTGTATGGATATGGTGTGTCTGTGGGAAATTAAAGCCACTGGCATTTCATATTCTGTCATGGTTTTTATGATGATATCCCACTGGGAGAAATGTCATGCTCCACAACTACTCATCAGTGTTCTTATTGAAATGGAAGGGCAGCATATCAAAACACAGCGGCTCTGTCAACTCAGGAACGAGTTAGACTAATTTGATTTACTTTCACAAAGGCAGGAGCCACATGGATTTTGCTGAACACCCACTATACAGAACAAAACACAGTGCCCGATGCTCAGTAGACACTAAATAAATATTGTTAAAAGAATGAGTGACCATGTCTTCCTATTACCAAAGATAAACACTACCTGAAATAATCCACAGCCCTTTTTGAGCAGATCCATTGGATCATTTATGACCAACACTTTTGATACTTCTCTGGATTTTTATCTTTCTAATTAGAAGTGAGCCTCATATCTTGGGACACATCTGACTTATTTGCTGATGTTTCCTCAGAATTTACAAAAAAAAAACTTAGCATATAATAGATGTTCAGTAAATACACATTAAGGACTGAAGAAGTGAAGAAAGATTGCTTCCCTTCTCAGGAAATGCAGGCCTGTCTTCCCTCCTATGCATTACAGAATTGAACTTCTTTTAAAATTTTGTTGGGAAAATTATTAGGAGTCACTATGATCAGGTGAAAAACTTCTGATAGTGGCCAATATTTCATTTTAAAAGTAGTCAAACTTTCAATAAATTGCTACAGAATATACATTACTCTATACATTACTGAATCCCACAATGGAAAAACAAGTATTATATGTTACACTCACTTACTGAGCATCCGTATTGTACCTCACACTGCAACAGGGACCACAAAAGAGTACTGGGTGGGTGCCATAAGAATGACCTGGTTCCAAATAGATGCATGACAGATTTGAATTCTAACTCTGCTTATTGAGCTAGGTTTGCTCTGAAATATCATTTCAGGTATTCCCTACTTTCTCAGTCAAACCCATCACCCAGAAACTATTTTTAAGTCTCCTGGTATGATGGCATGATTCCAACTGAAAGTCAGTGATTTATAGGCATACCTCATTTTACTGCACTTCACAGATAGTGCTTTTTTTCTTTTTACACAAATTGTAGGTTTGTGGCAACCCTGCATTAAGCAAGTTTATCAACACCATTTTTTCCAACAGCACGTGCCCACTTTGTGTCTTCATGTCACATCTTAATAATTCTTATAATAATTTAAACATTTTCATTATTAACTGTTATGGTGATTTGTGATCAGTAATCTTTGATGTTATTATTAGAATTTTTTAAGGTACCACGACCACATCCACACAAGACAGAAAACTTAATAAATGTATGTGTTCTGATTACTCTACCAATTGAACATTCCCTGTCTCTCTCCTTCTCCTTAGGCCTCCCAATGAACTGTAGCACAGCAACATTGAAGTTAGCTGGTTAATAACCCTATAATGGCAGCTAAGTGTTCAAGTGAAAGGAAGAACGCACATCTCTCACTTTAAATTAAAAACTAAAAATAAATCCCAGCACTTTGGAAGGCAAAAGGATTGCCTGAGCCCATGGGTTTGAGACCAGCCTGGGCAACTCTGCGAGACCTCATCTCTACAATAAATAAAAAAATGAGCCAGATGTGATGGCGTGCACCTGTAACCAGCTATTTTGGAAGGCTGAGGCGGAAGGATCTCGTAAGCCCAACAGGTCAAGACTGCAGTGGCCACAAGCGTGCACTGCACTCCAGCCTAGGCAATAGTGAGACTCTGACTCAAAAATAAGTAAATAAATAAATAAATAAGCTAGAAATAATTCCTTAATAATTTCCTTAATAAATGTATGTGTTCTGATTACCAATTGAACATTCCCTGTCTCTCTCCTTCTCCTTAGGCCTCCCAATGAACTGTAGCACAGCAACATTGAAGTTAGCTGGTTAATAACCCTATAATGGCAGCTAAGTGTTCAAGTGAAAGGAAGAACCCACATCTTACTAGTAAGCTTACTAGTAAGCTTAGTAAGGGAGGTATGTCAAAAGCTGAGCAAGGCTGTGAGTAAGGCCTCATGCATCAAAGTTTGCCAAGTTGTGAGTGTAAAGGAAAAGTTATTGAACAAAATTAAAAGTGCTACTACAGTGAGCACATGAATGATGAGAGAGCAAAATAGCCACAACATTATGTTAAGCCAAAACTTAATCCAGAGCAAGGTCCTAATGCTTCTACTTCTATGGAAGTTGAATGGGGCTCGGTGGCTCAGCCTGTAATCCCGTGCTTTGGGAGGCTGAGGTGAGTGGATTGCCTGAGCCTGCAGGTTCGAGACCTGCCTAGGCAACTTGGCAAGACCTCATCTCTACAATAAATAAAAAAAAAAAAAATTAGCCAGGTGTGGCAGCGTGCACCTGTAGTTCCAGCTACTTGGAAGGCTGAGGTGGAAGGATCGCCGGAGCCCAGCAGGTTGAGGCTGCAGTAGATGGGAGCAGCCACTGCACTCCAGTCTGGGTGACAGAGTGAGACTCCAACTCAGCAAAAAAAAAAAAGAAAGTTGAGAGAGGTGAGGAAGCAGCAGAAGAAAAGTTTGAATTTGGTAGAAGTTGTTTCATGAGGTTTAAGGAAAAAAGTTGTTCCCTTAATGTAAAAGTGGAGGTGAAGCAGCAAGTCCTGATGGAAAAGCTGCAGTAAGTTAACAAGAAGCTCCAGCTGAAATAATTGTTGAGTGTGGGCTACACTAAATAACAGGTTTTCAAAGTAGATAAAATAGCCTCATACTGTATTGGAAGAAGATGTCATCTAGAATGTTCATAGCTAGAGAGACTAAGTCAATTCCTGGCATCAAAATTTCAAAGGATAAAGTAACTCTCTTTTTAGGGGTCAATGCAGTTGGTGATTTTAACCTGTAGCCAATGTTTATTTACCATTTTGAAAGTCCTAGAGCCCTTAGGAATAATGCTAAATGTACTCTGCCTGGGCTCTATAAATAGACTGGCAAAGCCTGGATGACAACATGTTTGTTTGTGCCATAGTTTACTGAATATTTTAAGCCATTATTGTTACCAACTGCTTAGAAAACAAAGTCCCTTTCACAATATTACTGCTCATGGGCAACGTACCCAGTCACTCAAGAACACTGATAAAGATGTACAAGGAGATTAATATTGCTTTCATGCCGGTTAATACATCTATTCTGTAGCCTGTGGACCAAGTAGTAATCTCAACTTTCAAGTCTTATTATTAAAGAAATGTATTTTGGACCAGGCACAATAGCTCATGCCTGTAACAGAAGTAATTTTGGAAGCTGAGGCTAGAGGATTGCCTAAGTCCAGGAGTTTGAAACCAACCTAGGTAACATGGTGAGACCTCAACTCTACAATTAATACAAAAAATTAGTTGGGTGTGGTAGCCGCACCTGTAATCCCAGCTACTTGGAAGGCTGAGGCAGAGCCTGAGCCCAGTGGCCAGTGACACCTGAGCCTGAGCCCACTGGCTGGTGACAGTGATCGTGCCACTGCACTCCAGCCTGTGTAACAGAGTCAGACTCCAACTCAAAAAAAATAAAAATTATAAGGTTATAGCTGCCATAGATAGTGATTCCCCTAATGAACCTGGGCAAAGTAAATTGAAAACCTGGAAAGGATTCACTATTCTAGATTCCATTAAGAACATCTGTGATTCATGGGAGGAGGTCAAAATATCATTAAGAGGAGTTTGGGGGAAGTTTATTTCAATCTTTATGGATGACTTTGAGAGTTTTCAAGACTTTAGTGGAGGAAGTAACTGTGGAGGAGGTGGAAATAACAAGATAATAGGAATTAGAAGCGGAACTGGAAAAAAAGTTGGGCTGGAAGACGTGACTGAATTGCTGCAATCTCATGATTAAACTGTAATAGATGAGGAGTTGCTTTCTATGGAGGAGCAAAGAAAGTGGCTTCTTGATATGGAATCTACTCCTGGTGAAGATGCTGTGGATATTGTTGAAAGGACAACAAAGGATTCAGAATATTACATAAACTTAGTTGATGAAGTAGTGACAGAGTTGAAAGGATTGACTCCAGTTTTGAAAGAAGTTCTACTGGGGAGATGGGACATGGTGGCTAATGCCCATAATTCCAGAACTTTGAGAGGGCAAGGTGCAAGGATTGCTTGAACCCAGGAGTTTGAGATCAGCCTAGGCAGCATAGTGAGTCCCTGTCTCCACAAAAAAAGAAAAAATTACCCAGGTGTGGTGGTGCACAACTGTAGTCCCAGCTACTAGGAAGGCTGAGGCAAGATCACTTGAGCTCAGGAGTTTGAGGCTGTAGTGAGCCATGATTGTGCCACTGTACTCCAACCTGGCTGACAGAATGAGAAAGAAAGAAAAGAAAGAAAAGAAAGAAAGAAAGAAAGAAAGTAGCTAGAAAGAAAGAAAGAAAGAAAGAAAGAAAGAAAGAAAGAAAGAGAATCCA
>NW_007231948.1:72599-76916 GCF_000164805.1 Carlito syrichta
GGAAGGAAAGAAAGAAAGGGAGAGGAAAAGAAAGAGAGAGAGAGGGAGGGAGGGAAGGAAGGAAGGAAGGAAAGAAAGAAGGAAGGAAACAAAGAAAAGGAGAGGAAAAGAAAGAGAGAGAGAGAAAGAAGGAAATGAAGTTTTACTGTGGGTAAAATGCTATCAAACAGCACTACGTGCTACAAATAAATATTTTATAAAAGGAAGACTCAACCAATGGGCAAACTTTATTCTGTTTTTTAATGAAATTGCCACAGCCACCCTACCCTCAGCAATCATCACCCTATCAATCAGTAGCCATTGACATTGAGGTAGGATGCTCTATCAGCAAAAAGATTAACTCTTGCTCAAGGCTCAGATGATCTTTCACATTTTTTAACTATAAAGTATTTTTAACGTAAGACATATACATTACTTTTTAGATGAAGTGCTATTTCATACTTAATTGACTACAGCATAACCTAAACGTGGTTTTATATGCATTAACCAAAATATTTGTGTGACTTGCTCTATTGCAATATTCATTTATTTCAGTGGTCTGAATTAAATCTGCAGTGCTTCTGGGGTAAGCCTGTAATTGAGCAAACTTAAAATGATAAACTGTGAAACAAGCTATGATGGAAAAGTGCAGGATGTCAGGAAACTGTATAATAGAGATATCTGGTTTTTTTGTTTTTGTTTTTTGTTTTTTTTTTTGAGTTAGGGTCTGTCACCCAGACTGGAGTGCAGTGGCCGCTCCTGGCCACCACAGCCTTAACCTGCTGGGCTCCGGTGATCCTTCTGCCTCAGCCTTCCGAGTAGCCGGAATTACAGGCGTGTGCTACCACGACCAGCTAATTTTTTGATTTTATTGTAGAGATGAGGTCTCGCCTGCCCAGGCGGGTCTTGAATCCGCGTGCTCAGGCAATCCACTCACCTCAGCCTCCCAAAGGCGCGGGATTGCAGGCTGAACAACTGAGCTCGGCTAGAGATATCTGTTCTAATGGGAGGAGGGACTCTGAAAAATTGCTTTTGTTGTTAAGAGCTTGAGAAAGAAAAGTTAACCAAAGAAGAATCTGTGGGAAAAGTTTCTGGCAACAAGAACAAAGTCCAAGATATGGAAAGGATAGCAGCTCATTCAAGAAATTGAAGCAAGGCTACTGTAATAGGAACATGACACGGAGTGGAGCAAGGGGTATGAGAAAAAAAAACAGAGCGATACAAAGGGGTAGGATCAGGGCTCTCTATTCTGGCACTATTGATTGACATTTGGGGCTGGATAATCATTTCTTGTGGGGAGCTGTCTCGTGCAGAATTTTAGTGGCATCTCTGGCCTCTACTCACTAGCATCCCTTCCTATTTAGCTGTGACAAACAAAAATGTTTCCAGATATTGCCAAATGTCCCATGTTGTGAGCAAGGTGTGTGTGTAGACAATCTCCCCCAGATAAGAAACACTGGGTTTCTATCATGTAGATCTCTTTGGACCTTGTAAGGATTTGGTCCTTTATATGAAGAGCAACAGAAAAACTCCTGAAGGATTTTAGTAGAATAGTTAAATGACAGATCTTGGTACACAAGATAAGGGCACATTCTTTCTCCTGTAATGATCATTTTACCTCCTCATATAGCCCCCTCCAACTATACCAGATACAACTTTAATGTGTAATTATTATCACCCACCACTAACTCGCATATATTTAGCTCTCAATTATGTTCAAAGAGTATCCAAAAATGACTGTTGAGCATACAGTTGTACCATGATAGCAAAGCTATAATATGAATCCTGCAAGGTTCATTACCATTTCATATGCTCAGTAGCTTAGAGTTTTCAGAAATGTGTTTTGGAGAATCAAATGTATATTCTGACTTCTATTCTGAAAAAGAGATATCTGGAAATCTTTGTGATTTTATGTGTGTGTGTGTGTGTGTGTGTGTGTGTGTGTGTGTGTTTGCACTAATCAAATAAGATATAAGTATTTTTTAAGCTAGGAATGCTCTTCAACATCTCTTTATCATTTTACTCATAAGTCTCTTAAAGTAGCATGTTTTTGACATTTGAATTTATCCTTCAGTAAAACCAAATGAAGAATATATGATCTATCTGGTCAAGGGAAAATAGTCCTTGAGTACAACCTCAGATATTAAATAAAGCATTCACGGTGGATATACTCTACTTTTACAGATAGAAAAAGATATTAAGAAGCTTGGCTTATAGGTGATATGAAGATACTAATGAGCCATTTTAAATATGCTACTTATTGAAGAGTTAATGGTTGGTTCTTCTCAAAAGGCAGAACATGTGGGAACTGGCATAGAATGAGAGAGGAAAAAGAGAGGCTGAAGCTACTGAGGGGAAGAGGAGGGAAGGAGGAATAACAGAGCCTAAAGCTGTCATGGAAGGGAGAATAGAAGAAACCACTGCACTGTGCTTGATGGAACCTACCTCATCTCTTCAAGAAACTGATGGTGGGTGGTATAGAATTTTATCAGGAGAAATTGACCCATATTCTAGGTAAAATGCTGTTAGGGAAGAAGCAAAGAGTAGACATAGTATCTGGCATAGGAATTGGTGGATATAAAAGCTTTCATGCAATGCCTGGAAGAAGATCCAGCAAACATGTTAACATCCCAGCGACCAACTGTCCCAGTTTGCCTGAGAATTCAGGGTTTCCTGGGATATAGGATTTTCAGTGTTTAAAACCCAGACAGTCCCAGGCAAACCAAGATAGTTGGTGAGTCTACACACAATGCCACCTTTCATGGAGGATTGTGTCAAAAATGCAGGGGCAGACATAGCTTCAGCTGTGCCACCACCAGCAACAGCAGTAGCAGAATCAATCTTTTCAGGAAACAGCCCCAGACACAGAACAAGTACTTAGTGTTTGTGTGATCTTTACTAAGGTGCCAATAAAGAGTTTATGTGAACACCTTTCTTTCCTCTTAGGAGTTTTCCATGGAACAGAAAGGTCTAGGGAATAGAAATTGGTAGAGAACCAAATAAATGATCTATATTTGAGATTGAATGTACATCTTTCTGCTCTCATATGGAAAATCGATAAAGATCAATACAATAATTGTGGATTTACAAAACTCCAAGTTAGTAAAACTATCATTGTACTCATAAAACTGAGCAGTTTGAGAGAAGGGACAATGTCTTGCACACCACTGGAACCCAGTGTTGTTCGACATACAGTGGACAATCAAGAGATTTTCTTGAAGTGGAAATAACATATGTCCTGTTTCATTACTTCTTCTCTTGCGCTTATATTCATACATCTGTGCTTCAGTTGTTCTCCAGGACATTAGACCAACTGATGCCACATGCACAATGGATAAGCAAGCAATAGAACATATAGACACACATGTAATCAGTACACCTGGAAGGAGAGGTTTGACTTACTGGCACTGAATCTTACTTTTATTGCCATCATTCTAATTTCTCTTAAGCCTGGAACATTTAGTTCAGAGCCTGTTTTCCTAAGCAGAAGGATCCCTTATAAAAGTAACACACACTTGAAGTCACACTGTCCTCAAGATATCAAGATTCTTACTTCTAATAGCAGAAATAGCTGGATATATTAAATAGAAGCAAATGTAAGATAATATGTAATTAAATGCCTTGCTTGTTTAGAAAAAGAGATCATTGGAAGTTAGAGGAATTGGAGATTGTGGTGGAGCATTGAAAGATGGTTGATACTGAGATAATTTTCCAGTTGGGAGAAGAGACAAAAGTGAAAAGAAAAAAAGAAAAAAGAAAACACAGAACAGAGGATGAGGCTGAAGTAACCAAAGAGCTGACATTTTATTATTATCATACAATGATATTTATATTTTTATATATAACATGAACATTTATTATACAATTATTATGCACTTACTGCTTCACTATCAATGACTTAAGTGACTAAAATTTATTCATTTAATCCTCACAAGAGCTCTCTGTGAAAGGTAATTTTATTGACTCATTTTAGAAATGAGGAGAAATGCTTGGAGGCATTTTTTGCAATGCCCAGAGTGTCTTAATCGGGCTCAAAGTAATGAATCCGGCTTCAGAGACTAAGTTCTTTTGTATCAGGCTCTGAGTAACCTTGATATGTGTCCAGATCAGGTGCGTGTTTATGCAAATTGCAAAAAAGTATTTTCAGAGGAAACATGAAAGACCTTGATATTTAAGCATTGGCAAAGACTTGGACAATTCAAAAATGATTTTCTAACCTTGAGAAAATGTAATTCTTGGTTGGTCTATGTATAATAGAGTAGAGCAAGGCCATCTTATCTATCTGACATCCACGATAGACTGTCTATGTTCTCTGCACTTTTCTTTTTTTTTTTTTTT
>NW_007231948.1:77194-90226 GCF_000164805.1 Carlito syrichta
CCACTGCACTCCAGTCTGGGTGACAGAGTGAGACTCCAACTCAAAAAAAAAAAGTGTCTTTAAAATGTAAAAACAGTTCAATGTGTCTATAAATGTAACTCGAATGCTCATTACTCATTTGCAACTCAGCTTTTTACTTTTCCTTTTTTTACCTCACTCTGTTGCCCAGGATGCAATACAGTGAAATGCTCACAGCTACCACAGGCTCGATCAGCTGGGCTCAGGAGATCCTTCCATCTCAGCCTTCCAAGTAGCTGGAACTACAGGCATATATTACCACACCCAGCGAATTTTTTAATTTATTGTAGAGCTGAGATCTAACCAAGTTGCCCGGGCTGGTCTTGAACCCCGAGGCTCCAGCAGTCCTTTTGCCTCCACCTCTCAAAATACTGGAATTATAGGCATGAGCCAGCAACTCAGCTTTCTTATATGCGAAGATAATGGAGAATCAATACTCTACACTTCTTTATATGCAAAAAAACCCCCAAAATTTCAGTACTAAAAATGACTCAGTGAAATATTTGTTATTTTACTAGTGGCACTTTAAAACTTCTGGGAAGCATCTATCGCACAATTTATTATTTTTGTTGAGAAAAATACCAAAAACTTGAAAAAAGGCATCAGTTGGGGTATGTATTATCAATACTATATAGTGGAAAAGGCCATTCAAGAATGTCTAGAAGAATGTTCATCTAATTTTTGGTTATTGATTGGTTTAAGACTTAACAAAGTTACTTCACTGGTTGATTCTTGTCCAGTAAGTAGGAAAGTAATTTCTATTTAGTGAAATAAATAATACCAAAGATGTATGACCTGTTGGGCTGTGATAAAGCCTTTTTTAAATAAGTCAAACTAACAATTTTACCTTAACATGTCTTTGTTAAATATTCTATAAATATCCTAGCATTCTGATTTTTTTAAATGTCACAACATCTTAGGTTCTGTCATTGATTAAAGGGATAAATAAAATATTTTACAATCATGCTTTTTACCTTCTGATGATTATACTTTAACACTTTGAAAATATATTTTGGTGGTTGGTTTCTCATATCTGCAGTTGTGAAGACACCCTCTGACTGGTGACATGGATTTGACTTTAGAACTCATGAGTGAGTTTCGTTTCTCTACCTTCTTCACTGGACTATTCACTTTGTTCACTAAGCTCTGGCATAATTGCAGAAAATGTTCTTAAAACATTTCATCCTGAAAATGTTGCTCTGTCTCATTACTTAAAATGATCTTCATAACTGGTGGGAAAATCATGGAGTCTGCAGTGAATGAGAAGTAATGAAAATGTCTCATGGTGGTGGCAGCGTGCCATTTGCTTGTATAGTAACAATCTATTTTAACATATCATCTCTGGTTCCACACTCACAGTTCAGCAAATTTTCTTTTTAGGATACAAAGTGAGGTCTGACTTGCCCGTATAAAAAATGAAATTCTAGGAATTTATTTGGCAACAATTTCCACATCCATAAAAACACTATAGTCTTTATCTGTACCCTGTTTAAAAGATGGGAATAAGATTTGAATAACCAAGCACTTTCTATTCCAGGATAATGTAAGTAAAAAAACTTCAGCTATCATTTTTAAAATGACTTTTAATTCGAAGATTTTTAAAGTGTTTTATATTTGACTAACAATAGGGTTCAAATTTGAAATGTGGTCACAAATGGGTATTTGGGTTAAAAAAAAAGTGGGGGGCCATGGCCAGGATTGGTGGCTCAGGCTGTAATCCCAGCACTTTGGGAGGCTGAGGCGAGTGTATTGCTTGAGCCTGCGGGTTTGAAACCCGCCCGGGCAACTTGGAGAGACCTCGTCTCTACAATAAATCGGTGACTCAGCCTGTAATCCCGCGCCTTTGGGAGGCTGAGGTGAGTGGATTGCTTGAGCCCATGGGTTCGAGACCCGCCTGGGCAACGAGACCTCATCTCTACAATAAATCAAAAAATCAGCTGGGCGTGTAATTCCGTCTACTCGGAAGGCTGAGGCGGAAGAATCGCTGGAGCCCAGCAGGTTGAGGCTGCGGTGGCTGGGAGCGGCCGCTGCACTCCAGTCTGGGCGACAGAGTGAGACTCCAACTCAAAAAAAAAAAAAAAAAAAATTAACCGGGTGTGGTAGCACGCGCCTGTAGTTCCAGCTACTTGGAAGACTGAGGCGGCCGAAGGATCGCCAGAGTCCAGCAGATCGAGGATGCAGTGGTGGGAGCGTGCCACTGCACTCCAGTCTGGGCAACAGAGTGAGGCTCCAACTCAAAAAAAGGGGGGAGGAGGGGCTTACTTTAATAGACTTTAATGCATGCAAAGATATTTAAAACTATTAGAAGAATGAATTCCAATGAGGCAAATTAGAATAAATTAAAATATTGTTCAACAATTCAATTAACCTTTCAAAATTGCAGAGGAAACGAAGAAATGCCATGTGTTTCTCATATTACTTTAATAAAAATATTATATACATAGTGCTTAAATTATACCATTCATAGCATTGTCATAGAGTAAATTCTAATATTATTACCACTCCACAATATTTACTATATAGAAATTGAAAAGTTCAAGATAAGTTCATTCACTAATCATCTGGGATGGTTTACCACAGACACCAGAATTTTATTTGCATACTTATTTACTTATTTAGAAAGGAGAAAGGCAAAACCACACAATATTGTTTGAAAACTTCCAAATAGGTAAAATTTAATAAAAATGCATATTATGGCTCGTAGTTGAACAAGAAAATTTTGATTCAAAGATTGAACATACCCATATTTTCAGCATGAGAAACATGTATAGTTTTCTCTCTGAAAACATTTCAGCCCAAGATTTAATAAATGGACATTTCTTTTGTTTCTTTGGATCAGAGGAGATCATTAAAAGGAATTCCAGCTTAGTACTTTGCTTACTTTCCTGTCAGAGATGACTGATTCTGTCTTACTTAGGTTACAACCAGATAACAGTATTCAAAAGCATTTCCCAAACTAAGAAGTGGAAAAACTAAGAACATTCTTAACTGTATTCATTACAATTTTGAGGACATAGCTGGATATACTTAATTCTTAATATAAAAATATACCATTGGGTTTTTCAAAAGAAAGAAAATAGCATTAGCAAGCACTTACTCCGAACCAGACATGTATATATTTTATGCTGTTTGAAGCTGTTATTATTCTTATGTTGGAGGTGAGTGGGGTAAGGCGTGGAGAAATTACGTAACCTGTTCAAGGACACACTGTGAATAAATGGCAGTGCTGGTGAGCAACCTCAGGACTTCTAACTGCAAACTGCATGTTCTTTCAACTGTACCATGATGCACTCAGTTCAATGAGCAATATGTCAATCCATGTTTATCCCTGGCCTCGATTGACCTAAGGTATCTCTGAGGAATATTGGACAGTTTAGAAACAGACTTTTTTTTATCATGCTTTGTATTTATTCTTTCCCAGGCACATTTCAAATATGACATGTATAAGTGCGTGCGTTTTGACAGAGAATGTTAAAAAAACAAAAGCACTTGTTCAAAAACAGATGATTCTCATTGCAGAAATCCTGGTAAAAATTGTCCCCAGCTCTGTTTTCTTCTACTAGTTCCATGACCACCTCTTCTACCTCTGTTCCTTCTTCTCTTTTGACTTTAGGAATATAATTGTACATTTTCTTGGAATCAAAGACACTGAGTTTATACCACCAAAAAATAAAATAAGGCAAATATAGTATAGAACTTTAACTTAAATAAAATAGGTGCAAGAGTGAAGCCTAGTAAATCAAGACATTACCTATTTATTTATTGAACCTAGATAGAGAGATGAATAAGAAATAGTTGTAACCCAATAGGGATTGAGGCATGTATAATAAATAGTTAAATAATCATGTTATGCTATTATGAATACTCTAATAAAGATATGCACAAATTACTGAAGGTACTCAGAGGCTGAAAATATTAATTTTGCCTAAAATAGTCAAGAGGGTCTTTAGAAATACTCTAACTGAGCTGCGTCTTGAAGAATCAAGAGTTTTACTGGAGAAGTAGGTGTGGGAGGCATTTCCAGCAATGGAATAAAGTGAGCCAAGGCACAGATAAACATGAAAGTGCAAACAAGGTTTTAGAATATTGAATTGTTCTTTGTGTGTAGAAGGCACATAGACTAGGGTGAGGAGTAGTAGTTATCTAAAGATCTGCTGTTCTCAAGAGTTTAGATTTATCCCATGGCCAAAGATAGCCAAGGATTGAAACATGGAAGAGCACACTTCTAATTCTATGAAGGATGTGAATGGATTTTATCTATACAGCCAGAATTATTGAGTGATATTAGGTATATTTTTTATAACTTTAGGGAAAAAAATAGTTCTCTTAGTAAATATCCGATATAAAAAGGAAAGAGTTCTGTTCTTCTCAGTTCTCCTATAGCTACCAACTAATACTTCCCAGGCCATCCTAGATACTGCTTTTTGGAAGAAGTAAGAGCCAACTCTATGCAGTACGCAAATTTTATGTTCCATGTTGACCAGAGTCATCCACCTAGCCATGCTGGCCAGTTCTGACCTTCTTAAGTCCATGGACTGACCTTCTATAAAATCAAAACAAACCCAAGTCTATCCAGGGAGAACTAAATACTTTTTCTTTGCAGGAGAGAGTATGACTTAGTCAAGTTGAGTCTAAATTCTGACTCAACCACTTACCAGCTGTCTTGGGCATGTTACATAACTTCTTCGAAGCTGGGTTCTCATTTGTAAAGCAGAGATAATGATATTTATCTTGCAGGGTTCCTGTGAGAATTAAACATGATAATATATGGAAACAATAGATCCTCAATAAATGGTACCTCTGCTGCAGAGGCTTAATTTTCTTTCCTTCACCTTATAAAACATAGCTCTCCATCAGGAGAGAACCACACAAGAGAGAAGAAAGCATATTATACATGCTAATTGCAACTGGGATAGAACGTATTTTCTTTATTTTCCTGAGATTTCTTGAAAACAAATGACATTATTCCCCTCATCCCTTGCTAATTAGTCATCCATTGCTGAGAACAGTTGTGTTGCTATGTAATAACATGCAATAGCCACTTGTCTAGTTGGAAGCTAAGAGATTTATGCCTTAGTGGAGCAGGAAGCCAAGTTCACAAATTTACATTTCCTTTGAGAGTTTTTTTCATTTTCTTTGATTATGAAGCAGAATATTTTCAGTATTAGATTGTCTTACACATGTTGACTTATTTAAACACTACTACCACTAAGGCTCTTTGGCAGAAGCTAAAATTTCTTTCTCTGCTTTCAATTAGCCATGGTGAGATTTGCCTGAAGACTGTCAATTGACAGTTCCCTGATGTTTCTTGGTTCCAATTTAAATCTGATTCTATTTTGGCAGAGGTCATAGTTGGGTGCTTTATTTATCTACCTTCCATTTAGAGATACAATTCTATACACAGGGTGTGGGTTCATTTGGTATTTGTTGTATAAGTCCAAAATGCAAGACCATCGTAAAACCAGATATCTGGATAAACAATTCTTTGTGCTTGAGTTCATGTGGTGGTTGCCTATTTTCCTTTTTGTATCTTTATTAGACCAAAACCTTCTTGGAGGGGACTCTCCCCAGTACTAGAACAGAAGCAGGCAGATGAAAAAAATTGTGGAAAAACAAGATGTCATAACTTCTATGGCACTTACATCTGCATTGTTTCCTAGGAATGCCATGTCATTTTAACATTTCTTTAGTGGGATGGACAGGTGTGGGCCATAGTGAAGGGACCAACTTGGAGAATGTATAATCAGTGGACTATAAAGTAGGCATATTAAGGACAGTCTCAATGAAGACTGGGGACCTGGAGATGAATTGTTTTCTCTTCAGGCTCCTCATGTCCCTACCAATGGTATGACTCTGTGACTCATCTCATCTTTTTAACTGGACTTGCCAAGAAGATAATTAGAAAACAGATTGGGATAGAACTAATAGTCCATTTCTTCTTGCCCCCATTTGCTTTGTTCATACTCAGAGAAACTGAGGAAACATCCAGGTTATGTGGAGTCTAAAGCTTAAATAATTTGGGAGTGGGCCCTTTAAGAAAAAAATACAAAATTATCCATATAAAATTAAGTGTAAAAGTGTTGATTAATGATAAGAAGATAATTAATTTTAAAAGCTGCCCAAAACAGCAATCAGAAAACCTGAAAAAGTAATGTAATGTTTTTACTAATTATTTAGCAACAACTTACTTGCTAAAAATTAACTGTGAACTAAATCAATATATCCCACTAAGTCCATACTAAATGTATGCAAGATTCAGCTTTCTCTTAGTCAGTTTTCAAAAACACTTGCAATTCCTCTAGCATGACCAGATAGCATGAGAAATGATGACATGAGAAGTTGGAGTGAAAGAGACATTTGCGGTTAAAGTGTTGTACTTTTTCAAATTATACAAGATTATAGGACTGTGTTCACACTGCTAGGTCCCCTCTGGGACTTTGGAAGATCTGTGACTTCAGCTCAATTAGCTTCTTAGTGAATCTGCATTAGAGGGAAATTCAGGTGACAGTTCTCCGTCTTCCTAATAACAGGGATCACTACCTGGGACTTCTCAGCATCTCAAATTGCTTTGAGTTAAATGAAAAGCATAAAAGCCTTATAGCCTACTATAAACATTGGTAGCTTTAGTTCACTTTAGAAAATCTACAGTACATATGTATTTATTGATTTAAAGTGCCAATATTTAAATATAAATTATGTATGCATGTATTGAAAAATATATACCCAGTATTTAATATAGGTTAGCCAATGGTGAAAATAATAGAGAATCTTAGCCTTCAAAAAGCTTACTGTTGGAGATGGACAATTACAAATAAATAAAATTGTGTGACAACGTGCTTAAGTGATGTTACAGGAAAAGTACACACATTATGGTAGCATGTTAGAGGAAAACCACCCCTGCTGAGGAAAGAAATAAAGTCCAAATCAAGTATTGAAGAATGATTAAGAGATTTCCAAATGAAAGTGAGGAGAAAGTGGCAACAATGTGAAATTCCTGGAAGAAGGGGCAATGTATGCATAGAACAGGATGCAACAGAATTCATGACATGACTAAAAAAAATTTTTTTTTAAATTAATGACCAAATTGTGTTGTGTGGTAAAAGAATGGTACGAGAGGACAAAGGCTGATTGGCAGGAGATGAGAAGGGTAAAGTTTTTAGGTATAAAATCAGGCAAGGATTTATAGGCCATATGAATGGGTAGGCTTTCTCCCAAGAGTGTTGGGGAAATCACTGAAGAGTTTTAAGCAAGGAGAATCCAGACAAAATCTGCTTTTGAAAAAGATGACTAACAATTGTGTGAAGAATGGTTTGGGTGAAAAAATTAAAAGCAATGAGACCAGTTAGGTGTATTTTCAGCAATCCAGGCAAAAGTTAATAGTGGATGTATTCAAGAGATAGTTAGGATATATCACAACAGAACTTTGGAAATTAAAAGATGAGGGAAAAGGAGAGAAAACAAGAATAAGGTTCAAGGGTTTATCCTGCTAATAGGATGCCATTCCCAAAATAAGCAAAACAAACAAGTTTTTGGCATCTTAAGTTTGAGGTTCCAAGAGTTATTCAAGAGGAGAAATCCAGGAGGCAGACAGATTAAAAGATGTCCAAAGCTCTAGACTGATATCTGGCTTAGTTTAGAGATGTGTAAATCTTACT
The DNA here is from genome assembly GCF_000164805.1 of Carlito syrichta. Taxonomy (NCBI): domain Eukaryota; kingdom Metazoa; phylum Chordata; class Mammalia; order Primates; family Tarsiidae; genus Carlito; species Carlito syrichta. The sequence goes on from NW_007231948.1 coordinate 84,868, forward strand.
GTAAAGAGGGTAGTTGAATTCATATTTTCTGATGGCATGACATGGAGTGGGCTGGAAGTGCACGATCCAAACCTAGTCTGGGTTCATGTTGGGTCCCACTTATCCCAACTCCTGTCCTTGTTCCCAAACTGAGTTCCTTGGTTACACTAAAGTATAAACTCGATGGAAAAATGGGCCAAATCTGCTTTGTTCTTTTTGTATGACCAGTGGATACCAACAAATGTTTGTTAAATGAGTGGATGAGTAGTATCAGTTAAAGAACAAGAAGAAAAAGAATTTATAAGAGAAATTAAAGAGAAACCAAAAAGTTAGAAATGTTGGAATTTTCAGTGTCATGAACTCCAGAAAAAGAGAGGGTTTAAAGGAAAGAGTTGTCTGCTGAGGCACCAAAACACATCAATTAGATTTAGCAAGAATGAAAGTGGCTGCCTACCTTGACAGAAACTTCAGTCTAGATCTTTGGCTATGCTATTTCAATTTCATGTTCTATTATAGAAACACAAACTCAATCTCAATTCTTTCAGAGGCTCTTCCCATTTCAGCATCCAGTCAAGCTTCTAGGGAGGTTTGGCACTTAGGAATTTTGCTGGAGGGTGGTCTCACTCATTAATGCATACAAAATGCCTCCTATATATCCCCTATTTGTGCCTACTGGAGTTCATGAGTCCTGAGGCTCCTACTTGACTTCCATTCTACCTTTTGGGCATGAGCATAAATCACCTCAATGGCTAGATACACAAAGAAGATATTTCTTTCTGGAGAAAGCTTTTCCTCAAAGCCCTGCCTAAAGAGCAAGGTGGGTTCTACTTTTTCCCTCTCAATCTACAGATCTCACAAGGGAATTGCCACAACTGTAGGGCTTTACCTTCATGACCTACTGTTCTTCTCTCTGCTTCTCAAGTCAAAGGCATCCTTCAGAAGGGGAGATAATGACTGGACAAGCATAGTAGTTCTTTTTCCTTTCACATTCATTTTGCCTGCAGCCTAAACATCAACGGAATTAAATGGAAAACTCAAGGACACATTCTGATTTCTCTCTGGTCTATCATCCTCTTAAGAAAATGACAATGACCAAAGAGAAAACTACTGGCTTAAATAGAGTGGAAGAGAAAGGGACATTAATAACTTAAAAATAGTTCCATCATTTACAAGGGAAACCCAAACAAAACCAGAATTATCTTTTTGGAGAATGGGGTGTTTTTTGGGTCCCCCCTTGAAAGAGGGACAGCATTTTTTCAGAAGTATGACTACAAAAGAAAGGAATATGGAAACTAGAGGCAGATGTGGGTTTGAAAGAGAGTTTCCATTTTATAAGATAAAGACTTAAGCATATTTAAATATTAATGGGAAAGGACCAATAGAAAGAGAAAAGTAGAAGTAGCAAAAAAGATGAATTTATTGCTAGAATGGTGTCACTGTAGGGGTAACAGGACTGGTACCCAGATCACTGTGGAGTCTAACAATTTTAGACTGGAAGATAAATGTCTCTTAACAATCCAGAATGAAGGAAGGAAGGGTAATTTTATAGGCTCCCTAGTGGGAAATTAAGAGATAGCCATTGTGATAGCATCTAATTTCTTGGCAGCACACTGGGGTCTCAGTTTGAGGAGAAAGAAGTTTTGAGAGAATAAAAGAAATCCAGAGCTTTGAGGGTCCCGTTGAGGTTGCTGTCGGTATTGTTAGTGTTACTTGTCTCGATAATTCTATAATTTTCTTCAGCAAGACTTAACAGTAGAGATTTAGAGTTTTGCTAAAGAAGTATAACAGATGGGCAGCAGAGTTTTTGTTTTTGCGTTTTTAACTTGCATATTAAAAGCAGAAATAATGGGATATAGTGGCTTTCTTAATTTTCTTAGGAATAGTTCACTATCTTGCCCAAGTCCAATATCTTTCACTTTTCTTTTGAATTTGACATCATAAAATTATGTATTTAATAGATCCCCTTAAGTCTAATGGCCCAGAAGAATTGTAGCAACTACAAAACAAATTTAATTAACTGAAGTCTGATTTACTGAGGCAGATTGCAATGGAAACAGCCGAGGAGTCTCTGGGACTCAACAGAGAAGGTGAATTTATGTTCATTACAAAGAAAAAAATAATGTTTACCAAACTCTTAGTAGCAGTGGAGGAACTGTGAGCATGCCATGTTTTGTGTGGACTGCTTACAAATGAGAGTACATTTTGGTGATTTGGAATCTGAGCTATACAGTTAAGGGGAACATGTCCTCACTTGACATGAAAGTAAACTCCCGGGAAGACATTTGGGTTTCAAGACTGGGATATGTTTCTTATTTCTGTAGGAAGTTCCAAACTCTAATTATTTGTTTAAAGTAAATATATGAATGATACATGGATATATTCTTACTCTAAAACACTCAATGATTTAGAACTATATAAAATGCACATTTTTCTTCTGTTCCCTTGTCCAATCTTATCCTCCATCTCCTTCCCCAGAAGAAAAACTGATGTGAGCTCTACCCACAATTGTATATAAATTTTCTCTAATTGCAATATCAGCAATTTATCTTCCCAAAATGTATTAATTTATATAAGCACAGAGAATGTGAAATTTGCCTATACTTAACTTCAATTCTGGATGTTGTCTTTTAAATGTTAATATCCTTTAATTTGTCAACCTGATGAGAGAAACTGTATTCTGATTGCATTTTTCTGAATACTAGTGGGACTGATCATTTTTCCATTTGCTTTCATAAACATTTGTATTTTCTCTGCACATAATCTTTGTGCTTATGCTTTGTTCATTTTTTCCAAGTATATTGTCTTTTTCCTACAGACATAAATTATCATGCACTGTGGATATGTATCTTCACCTTTAAATAGATAATAACAAAAGTAGTTATATCACTGCTTCTCTCGGTGTGTTGCTTTATTTTTTACTTTGCTTACGGTATCATTTATAGTTCAGCAGTTTTTAATTTTAATGAAGTAAAAAGACTCAGTCTTTTCCTTTATGTCTTTAGGCTGTAAATCTTACTTAGTAAGGACTTTTCTATTACCAAAATTATAAAACTAGTCTCCTACATTTACCTCTAATACTTGACCCTTTAATATGTCTGAAATTTATTTTTGTTCATGCTGTGATTTTAAAACCATTTTTTGCTTGTATTGTTGATAGTCTCCATGCTTTTTGTTGAAGGTTGTATCTATCTTTTCCCCATTAATAGAATGAATTTTCTTTACACTAAACTAAATACCAAATACAAAGAAATATTTTTAAGACAGTTTATGTTCCATTAATCTTCTTCTAAAATAGTACCTAGATTCAGTCTTTCTAGCTTTGTAATATGCTTTATATTGGGAAAAAAGCATTTTTTTTTCAAAAACTTGTCTATTTCTCTGTAATTTTTTTTCAGATGACACTTAGAATTATTTTGTTAAGTTCTATGTGATGTCAGAAAGTCCTCCATTTCCTTAAGGTTTTCAAGTTTGTTTCCATACAAGTGTGCGTAGTAGTCTCTAATGATCTTTTGTATTTCTTCAGGGTCAGGTGTGACTTCATCTTTTGTGTTTCTGATTGTGCTTATTTGGTTTTTTTCTCATTTTTTCTTGGTCAGTCTAGCTAGGGGACCATCGATCTTGTTTATTCTTTCGAAGAATCAGCTTTTTATTTCATTGATTTTTTCTATTATCTTTTTGTCTTCTATGTCCTGGATTTGGGCTTTTATTTTGGTGATCTGGATTCTTCTGCTGAAATTAGGGTTTTTGTGGTCTTCCTTTTCCAGCTTCTTTAGGTGGCTTGTTAGGTTGTCAATTTCTGTTCCTTCCATTTTCCTCATGTGTGTTTGTAAGGATATAAATTCCCCTCTTATTACAGCTTTTAAGGCATCCCAGAGATTTTGGTAAGATGTTTCTTCATTTTCATTTGTTTCCAGGTATCTTTTGATCTCTGTTTTGATGTCATCATTGACCCAGGAGTTATTTAGCATCATGCTGTTTAATGTCCATGTCTTTGTGGGTTTTGGGGGGACTTTGTTGGTGTCAATGTTTATTTTTATTCCACTGTGGTCTGAGAAGGTGCATGGTAGAATTTCAGTCCTTTTAAATTTGCTTATACTTGATTTGTGTTCAATTATGTGGTCGATCTTAGAATATGTTCCATGTGGTGATGAGTAGAATGTGTATTCTGTGGTCTTTGGATGGAGTGTTCTGTAGGTATCAATTAAGTCCATTTGGTCCAGAGTCTCATTGAGGTTCCGGATCTCATTGCTGATTTTTTGTCCTGATGATCTAAGGTTGTGAGTGGTGTATTAAAGTCACCAGTTATTATGGTGTTAGAGCCAATATCTTTCTTTAGTTTTCCTAGAAGTTGCTTTATGAAAGTTGGCACACCTATGTTGGGTGCATATATGTTTAGGATAGATATTTCTTGTTGATGGAGTGAACCTTTTATCATTATGTAGTGGCCCTCTGTATCTTTTTTAATTTTTGATAACTTAAATGGTATTTTGTCTGAAATTAGGATCGCGACTCCTCCTTTCTTTTGTGTTCCATTCGCCTGAAAATTTGTTTCCCATCCTCTTACTTTGAGTCTGTGTATGTCCTTTCTAGAGAGATGGGTCTCTTGAAGGCAGTATATTGTTGCCTGGTGATATTTTATCCATTTTGTCATTCTGTATCTTTTCAGTGGTGCGTTTAGTCCATTCACATTCAGACTAATTATTGAAATGTGAGAGTTCATCCCTATCATGGAGTTCTTATTGAGTTGTTGTTCTTCCACTTGGTTTTTTCTTTTTTCTTTTTGTCTTTCTTTTGGTTTTGGGGTTGGTTCGTGTATATTTTATTCTTTTCCCTGTACTTTTGTGAAGAACGTTGTTCTTTTTTCCTTTTCTTCTGTGTTTAGTACTTTCTTAAGTGTTTCATGTAGAGATGGTTTGGTGGCAGCATAAGTTCTTAGGGATTGGATATCTGGGAAAGATTTTAATTCTCCCTTACTGATGAAGCTTAGCTTGGCCAGGTAGGTTATTCTTGGATGAAATTGTTTATCTTTTAGGACTTTGAAGATAGGGCTCCAAACTCTCCTAGCCTGCAGGGTTTCTGCAGATAAATCTGCTGCTATTCTGATTGCTCTTCCATGGTAGGTGATCTGGCCTTTTTCTCTTGCTACCTTTAGGATTTTTTCTTTTGTGCCTACTTTATTTAGGCGAATTATTATGTATCTAGGAGTTGGTCTTCTCATTTGTTGTCTTGCGGGGGTTCTCTGAATCTCTTGTGTTTGAATTTTTGCATCACTGATTAGATAAGGGAAGTTTTCTTGAATGATCTCATGGAAAGTTTGTTCCAATGTGGTCTCTGTTTCTCTTTCTGCCTCAAGGAGTCCGATTATTCTTAGGTTAGGCCG